>NW_028261392.1:3243362-3247018 GCF_051295495.1 Thamnophis sirtalis
CACCACCACCTCCTCCTCCTCCTCCTCCTCCCTAGAAACACAACCCCCACTGTCAGGCCTGCAGCGGTTCCTTTAAGAATCCTTGGCCTGCCACACTCTCATTAAGGGTGGGGGTGGGATTAGCAAGGGGTAGAATGTGTTGTTTTCAAAATAAAAAAAATTCCTTCCTAGAAGCTCAAGGCCATCTTTTGTCTCCCAAACTTTTGCACCTGACCGGAAGCAGTTGGGCGTAGGTGCTAGCGTGGAAGAAGAAGATTGGACCATGTGATGGATTGTGGGTGTGGGGACAAGATCATGAACTTTCAACTGAGTGGAATCCCAGGAAGTTTTTCAGAATTGGGATTACATAGCTCGATGCCAACATGCCTGCCTTATTAAATTGGAACTTTAAGCATAGTTTTGCCTTCGACTCTGATTTAATTCTGCACGGTATTTGGAACGCTGACACCTTCTAGCACTGATGAAGTCACCTAGTTGGGAAACGAAACACCTGCAAGAAAAGGAGCATGCTCAGAGACCACCGAGGACCCCCTCATTTCAACCCCATCCCTCTTTATTAGCTTCAAAAAACTCATTATATTTGGTTTAAATGTAATTGGAAGGAAGCCAGGATTCTTTTTTCGTCCCTTAACCGGCCTACAAATTTTTAGAGTGGTAGTCAGCACAACTTTGTGATGCTGGGAAAGAAATATTGCAGACCTGTCTTTCTTTTGTAATTAAGCACAGAAGATCCACCTTGCTTAGGACTTGAATCAAGATCCGTCTTAGCTACTTTGGTTCTTCGGTGTTGACGATCCCTTCGTTTATATAAAAGTAGCCGATAACCCAGCATTGTACAATACAATACAATAGCAGACTTGGAAGGGAACTTGGAGGTCTTCTAGTCCAACCCCCTGCCTAGGCAGGAAACCCTACACCGTTTCAGACAGATGTCTATCCAACATCTTCTTAAAGACTTCCAGTGTTGGAGCATTCAGAATTTCTGGAGGTAAGTTGTCCCACGGATTAATTGCTCTCACTATCAGGAAATTTCTCCTCAGTTCTAAGTTGCTTCTCTCCTTGATTAGTTTCCACCCATTGCTTCATCTCCTGGCCTCAGGTGCCTTGGAGAATAGTTTGACTCCCTCTTCTTTGGGGCAACCCCTGAGATATTGGAAGGCTGCTATCATGTCTCCCCTGGTCCTTCTTTTCATCAAACTAGACTTAGCCAGTTCCTGCAACTGTTCCCTGGGTATTTATTTATAGTGGGGAAATGTCCAGACCAAATGTAATTTCTAATGTTGGATTTTCCCCCTTACCGAAGGGGGGGGGGAACTCCTAACTGCGCTGTACAGTAGAAGCCATTCTACGGCAGCAGGGTAGAAGCCATTTTAAGGCGCAACAGGCTGTATCTTAACAGAACAGAGTTATGCTGGAACACACACACACACACACACAAACACACACACACATTCCTCTATATAATCATCGAAAGAGGAAAAATAAGCTTTAACAAATCACTTTTGTTCCTGGGGCAATAGCCATAAAATCCACTTGGCCAAGAAGCGACCTATTAAAAGAATACTTTTCAAGCGATTGTTCTCAGTCTTTGAAATTCTGAAATTCCACCCTGCAGACGATGGTGTTGTTTTTTTTATTCCTTTCGCTGCATTATTTTCCAAGGTAATTTTACCTTCAATACAATGAAACAGGGCGGCGGGGGGGTGGGGGGAGAGAATCTTTTCTTTGTACAATAAAAGAGTTGGTCCTGCAGAGTTAGAATTTAAATGAAACTGGAAACTCAATGATCCTTATAGATGATTGACAGCTCGGTGAAAGACGACACAGGACACCTTCCTTGATGGGGTTCTGAAGGCGTTTTAAACCTGGAATTCTGGAAAGCGCTGAGTTTTCATGAATCAGAATCGAGCTTGGAGGTCTTCTAGACCAGCCCCCTGCTCAAGCAGGAGACCCTTGGTTCACCGACAAATGCGCGCTCGACAAAAGCGTGACCGACAAAACCACGGCGAGAAAACCGCGAGTTCTAAATCGCGCTGACGAATGAGCGCAGAAGCGCGCCGACAACAGCGCGCGGACAAAAGCGCACCTTCAACAAACAGGTAATAACCGTGAGTTCTAACCCTAACCCTAACCCTAACCCTAACCCTAACCCTAACCCTAACCCTAACCCTAACCCTAACCCTAACCCTAACCCTAACCCTAACCCTAACCCTAACCCTAACCCTAACCCTAAACCTAACCCTAAACCTAACCCTAACCCTAACCCTAACCCTAACCCTAACCCTAACCCTAACCCTAACCCTAACCCTAACCCTAACCCTAACCCTAACCCTAACCCTAACCCTAACCCTAAACCTAAACCTAACCCTAAACCTAACCCTAACCCTAACCCTAACCCTAACCCTAACCCTAACCCTAACCCTAACCCTAAACCTAACCCTAAACCTAACCCTTACCTTAACTGAAATCGTGCTTTTGTGGGCACGGTTTTGTCGGCGCGTTGTTGTGGGCGCGTTTATGACGTTGCAGTTTTCTCGCCGCGGTTTCGTTGGCGCGCTTTTGTCGTGCGCGCATTTGTCGAGTCATGGAGACCCTCCACCAGTGATGGTGAACCTTTTGGACACTGAGTGCTCAAACTGCGCATACATGCATCCCCAAATTCCGTGTGCATGCTGATGCGCATATGCACAAATGTGCATGTGTGTGCACATACATGTGCAAACATGCACAAACATGGACCTGTGCGGACATGCGTATGCGCGGACATTCACGTGTGCATGCACAGACATATTGTTAGCCTGCGGTGAGGGAGACGCTGTTTCGCCAGGGCTGCTGGTGCGGTGCTCCTAATAAAGGGATTGGTGATTGCGTACGGAGGGTTGGCTGTGTTTGGGGAGCTGGGTCAGAACAAGCACCCACCCCTTGTAAAGCTGCAAGGTGCTGGAAATTTCATGCGCTCTGGTTAAAGCGGTGCCGGCAGTGGGATTTACACCATATGTCGCCCGAATTCCAGAATGGCTTCTTTCACTCAGCTGGGGCTTTTTGTCCCTCGTATTGATCCGGGATAATATGCTTTGCACATTAGAGGTGGATGCATTGCTTCGGCGCATAATAGAGGTTGTCATTCATGGGGAGGAATTTGAAAGTAAAGCAGCTTCGAAGGAGAAGTTAATGCCCTCCGCTCGCCTTTATTAATGAATTTTCTAATGCCTTTTTTTTGTGTGTGTGGGTACTCCGTGATCTGGAGCAAATCGATGGTTATTCCGCCTAATATAAATAAAACAAGAGGGCCCATTTATACAGGGCTGGGGGGGAAGGCAGAGGAAGAGCCCTCGGCGGTTTCTCGCCCAGCATTTTGCAGGCAGAAAAGAAAGGGCAATAATAACAACTGGCTTGCAACAAAGCTACAGGAGAAAGCAAGTAATCTCTGACTAATGAGTGGAACAGAAGCCGTTGAAGCGTTTGGCCGTGTTTCAAAGGCCTCTTTCTAAGCGAAAGAGGGGGATTTGGACCCAAAGAATAGCACATAAATGCCGTTTTTTAAAATAAATAAAAAAAAACAAAACAAAATAGAATTAAAGCCAGAGATTGGGCAATATCTTTATTAGAAGCAGGAGAAATACTGTGGGAGTCCATGGGAGATTTTCCTCCGGATG
>NW_028261392.1:3247218-3252218 GCF_051295495.1 Thamnophis sirtalis
CTTCTTCCCTGGCTTCAGCTGATAAGGAGGAGACCTGTGGCATAATGGCTAAGACGTTTGGCTAAGATGCAATACAGCACAGGATCGAATCCCAGTAAGGGTATGGCTAGCTGATGAGAGCTAAATAGCTTGAAATAGATCTATACTAGTCTCCCTTTATTTATTTATCAGCACAAATAAAACATATATATATATATATGTATATGTATATGTATATGTATATGTATATGTATATGTATATGTATATGTATATGTATATGTATATGTATATGTATATGTATATGTATATGTATATGTATATGTATATGTATATGTATATGTATATGTATATGTATATGTATGTATACATACATACATACATACATACATACATACATACATACATACATAACACCCACAATTGTAGGAAGTTAAAACCCACTCCTCTCCTAGAAAAATGAAATATCCTGGGAAATATTGAAAAGGCAGAATATTATATTTCCCTGGATCAGAAATGGAGAAACATGTTTTTAGGCAGGAAGCAGACTCACTCTTGATGGCTCCCACCTTTGTCAATGGGCCATCAAAAAAAAAGAAAAGCCGGAGCTACTCTACTCTACACAACAAAGGTAGGATTAGCCTTCCACAAAAACTCACCACATGGCATCTGGAAACTCAACCAAGCTTGAAACTCGAAAGACACACAAGCTACAAAGTTAGCTAAGACTCAGGCCAACTCACCACTATTGGTTTGACCAAACCGGGCCGAACCGGGACCAACCTGGTAGATAGAACCTCTAGACCTGAGATGCAAAACTGTGAATGGCCAATAGATGGCAGCAAATAGATAATACTTTCCATATCTCTTTTCTTCCATTGGATGATTCTATATTAGAGAGAGGCAAATTACCAGCCATAAATAGAACAGAAACATGGTTTTCAATCCAGTGGTTTATTGATTCACACGCCATGTTCCTTCGTGGTGTTTCAAAAAAACAAAAACAAAAAAACCCTTGGGTCCTTCCTTCACAAGCGACACCCTTTGCCCTTTGCAAGTTTGGAAATTACATACACAGGAGTGTCAAATACGGGTCATTTTAGCCTGGTTCTTCATTTTAAGTCTCTTTCTCCAGGGTTTAGAAGTTTAGAAGAAAGAGCCGAGGTGGCGCAGTGGTTAAAGGCAGCACTGCAGGCTACTTCAGCTGACTGCAGTTCTGCAGTTCGGCTGTTCAAATCTCACCGGCTCAGGGTTGACTCAGCCTTCCATCCTTCCGAGGTGGGTAAAATGAGGACCCGGACTGTCGTTGGGGGCAATATGCTGACTCTGTAAACCGCTTAGAGAGGCCTGAAAGCCCTATGAAGCGGTAGATAAGTCTAACAGCTAACAGCTCCTCCTCCTCCTCCTCCTCCTCCTCCTCCTCCTCCTCCTCCTCCTCCTCCTCCTCCTCTTCTTCTTCCTCCCATCTCCCTCCCACCCTCCTCTCCTCAAACTCCCTTCCCTTCTAGCACTGATGATGTTCCCTAGTTCGGTCATGAAACGCCTGCAAGAAAACAAGCAAGCTCAGAGATCACCAAGGACCTCATAGTAGTCCTCCTCCTCCTCCTCCTCCTCCTCCTCCTCCTCCTCCTCCTCCTCCTCTTCTTCTTCTTCTTCCTCCCATCTCCCTCCCACCCTCCTCTCCTCAAACTCCCTTCCCTTCTAGCACTGATGATGTTCCCTAGTTGGGTCATGAAACGCCTGCAAGAAAACAAGCAAGCTCAGAGATCACCAAGGACCTCACAATCCTCCTCCTCCTCCAAATGAGCCGAGGTGGCGCAGTGGTTAAAGGCAGCACTGCAGGCTACTTCAGCTGACTGCAGTTCTGCAGTTCGGCGGTTCAAATCTCACCGGCTCAGGGTTGACTCAGCCTTCCATCCTTCCGAGGTGGGTAAAATGAGGACCCGGATTGTTGTTGGGGGCGATATGCTGACTCTGTAAACCGCTTAGAGAGGGCCGAAAGCCCTATGAAGCGGTATATAAGTCTAACTGCTACTGCTATAAGTAGCAAATCTGTCTCAAGAGTCACAACTCTACAACTCTGGTAAATCATGACTTTCTGAAGCTCAGGTCTTTTCTTTTTACTTACTGGCGTTTGACCTGCTTTATGGCAGCTCTAAGAAACAACAACAACAACAACAACAACAACAACGACAACAACAACAACCCTTTCCTAGCCAAGGTCTTCTGGAGTTGTATAGTGAGGGAATTGCTCCACACCTCCTGGCCAATGGTGGTGCTGCAGAAGACTTTGGAGAGTCCCGAAGAGATGAAATCAGTCGATCCTGAAGGAAACCAACCCTGAACGTTCTTTAGAAGGACAGAGACGGAAGCTGAAGCTTAAATACGTCGAGAAGGGAGGAGACGTTGGGAAAGACCCAGATGTTGGGAAAGATGGAAGGGGGGGAAAAAAGAGAAAGGGACGGCAGAGGAGGAGATAACAGAATAAAAAAAAATTGGAAGGGACTTTGGAGATCTTATGGTCGAAACCCATGGTCAGGCAGGAGACCCTACACCAGGGGTGGCTAACCTTTTACTCATCCTGTGCCGAAAGCATGCGCGCCTAGCAGACCTTCCTGAAGCCTCCTGGGACCAAAAATAGGGTGCAGGGGGTGACGTGCCACATCCCAATGTTTCCCCCACCCTCCACATGCGCACGTTACCTTCCCACCTCTGTGCATGTGCAGATGTCTTCAGCATGCGCCACTCATATTCCATTCCATTCTTCTATTCTATTCTATTCTATTCTATTCTATTCTATTCTATTCTATTCTATTCTATTCTATCTATTCTATTCTATTCTATTCTATTCTATTCTATTCTATTCCATTCCATTCCATTCCATTCCATTCCATTCCATTCTTCTATTCTATTCTATTCTATTCTATTCTATTCTATTCTATTCTATTCTATTCTATTCTATTCTATTCTATTCTATTCTATTCTTCTTCTCTCTTATTCTCTTCTACATTCCAATACTCTACTCTACTCTACTCTACTCTACTCTACTCTACTCTACTCTACTCTACTCTACTCTACTCTACTCTATATTCCAATATTCTATTCTATTCTATTCTATTATTCTTCTCTTCTCTCTTATTCTATTCTCTTCTACATTCCAATATTCTACTCTACTCTACTTTACTATATTCCAATATTCCATTCTATTCTATTCTATTCTATTCTTCTTCTCTTCTCTCTTCTTCTCTTCTCTTCTCTTCTACATTCCAATACTCTACTCTACTCTACTCTACTCTACTCTACTCTACTCTACTCTACTCTACTCTACTCTACTCTACTCTACTCTACTCTACTCTACTCTACTCTACTCTATATTCCAATATTCTATTCTATTCTATTCTATTCTATTCTATTCTATTCTATTCTATTCTATTCTATTCTATTCTATTCCATTCCACTCCACTCCACTCCACTCCACTCCACTCCACTCCACTCCACTCCACTCCACTCCACTCCACTCCACTCCACTCCACTCCACTCCACTCCACTCCACTCCACTCCACTCCACTCCACTCCACTCCACTCCATTCCATTCCATTCCATTCCATTCTATTCTATTCTATTCTATTCTATTCTATTCTATTCTATTCTATTCCATGTCACTCCCTAGTCCTTCCTTTCATTATCCTAGATGGTCATCAACTCAGTGAACATGTCTTTGAGCAAATTCTGGAACACAGTGGAGAAGAGGGCATACCATGGTCTATGGGTCATAGAGACGTGGCTTAACAACTGAACAACAGCAATAACTTCCCTTGGATACAACTGTCTTCTCTCTAGAAGAAGAAATTCAGATTAGGAGACTTTCCTTACTTACTCTTAGTAGAAAGGTAGATGTCACTGGTTGCATTTCTCCTACGCCTAGCAAATTAGCTCTGCAATGACCAAACGGTTCTTGTTAGCAACACAAAGCCTGGATTTTTGCCGTTAACGGTATGTAGAGATCCTGCGGATTTTGGCAACCTAGTTTTGGTAGTTTTCCCCAAACGTTGGCCAATTTACCTGTCCTGGCGGTTCGGAGCAAACCTGGGCTTTGCAACAGCCTCTCACACCCTACTTATCTCTTTTTTTACCAACTCCTTCTGTTGAAAGCACCTGGAAATTGTAACTCATGCAAAAAAACGGCCGCTAGGAGGGTAGGGAAAATGTTATTTTAAATGACCTGCTCTGCTTACCACTTCATTTCTGGACTTGGCTCAAGGATGTGGCCTTAATATTTAATGCTTCGAAAAAAATCTCAGACCTGAGCGCCTTACAGCATTCCAGTTTCCACGTGTTTCTGTTCCTGTGCTCCAATTATCGTATGCATCATTTCTTCTGAAGGTAACGACAGGAGTTGGACAGCTCCTCTGAAGGCCCCTGTCAACAGAGATTCATCAGGATATGGTGCTCCCTCTCATCTCCGAGCATCTGATTCCGCGAATCTTCGTTAGCTTACGCTGGGAATTCACAACAGGCTGAATTCCTCCATAGTTTTGACTGCTAATGACAGATGTACGGAATGTTTTAGCACCGAGACCAGAGGTGGGTTGCTCCCTGTTCGGCCCAGATTGGGCAAACTGATAGTGGTGGCGGTGGGAGGCTCCACCCACCCTCCTGGATCCTCTGCGCATGCGTATGAGGGAACCGGTAGTAAAAAAATGGCAACCCACCTGTCAGGCCTGCAGCCATCTTTATTTTTGGGATTTTTCGCCTGCCGTACTATTATTCTACTATGCCTTTTCTATTGTGGGAAAATGGGAGGGTGGATTGTACGGAATTAGATGCTATGTAGCCATAACAACATTCTTTCTAGAAAGCCAAGGTCATCCTTTGTCTTTGCACCTCTGCACCTGACTGGAACTGGATGGGTGGAAGCTGACAGCTTGGCAGTGAGAGATTGGACCATGGGATCAGAGGTGGGTTCCTACTAGTTTGCACCTATTCGGTAGAACCGGTTTGTCAAATCTACCGAACCGGTTAG
>NW_028261392.1:3262218-3374718 GCF_051295495.1 Thamnophis sirtalis
CCGTTCCATTCCATTCCATTCCATTCCATTCTATTCTATTCCTTATTCCATTCCATTCTTATTATCATAAAACTTACGCTACGCATGAACGTAGCTTTCCTCTTAAATCTCACAGCTTCTCCTCGCGTGTCAGTTACCGAAGGTGCCCATTTGTGCTTTGCCTAACGAGAGGCCTGGTCATAGTTTTGGACCCTTCGACTGCACATTTCTGTAATTCACCCAGCCACGTTCGTACAGAGCAGAGCAGAGCAGAGCATGAAAATATATAGCACCAGGACTCCGTGGCTCTCCGTGGTTTAATTAGCCGGCTGATATAGCTGCAGATGGATGAGGAAAGTTTCTGAGCTAACACAAGGCTGCAAACACCAAGAAACAGGAGGGGACGATGGGTTTCTGCTTCCCTTGAGCCAAGAGTTTCTTGACAAAAAGTTTTTTTCTCTCCCTTTCCTGGCAGGTGTCATGCAGCCACCTTGATTAATGGTGTACATTGTTCATCGGAAATGAAGTACGGGCCAGGATTAGAAATTCGGAAGACTTGGGGTTGTAAATAACCTAAGCCTCTAGCATAAATCTTTCTTTGCTTGGTATGTGATTATTTTGACTATATATATATATATATATCCTTGCCCACAATGCATTAGCAGAAATGAAATACCCGTAGCCTTTGTGCTCATTGTAAAGGAACTGCAACCTTGTCTATTGTGTCTGAACTATAGCAGAGAAGGAGATATAGAGAATAGGAGGATTTAAGGCAAAGAGAACATGATGGTTTAAGGCCGGGATGGCGATCCTATGGCACGCCAAGGATCCTACGGCCCGCGAGCTGTCGCCCCACAGGGTTCGCAACTTGGGAGTCCTCCTGGACCCACAGCTGACCTTAGAACATCATTTGTCGGCTGTGACCAGGGGGGCATTTGCCCAGGTTCGCCTGGTGCACCAATTGCGTCCCTACCTGAACTGGGAGGCACTCGCCACAGTCACTCACGCCCTCGTGACCTCAAGACTGGACTACTGCAATGCGCTCTACATGGGGCAGCCCTTGAAGAGCATTCGGAGACTTCAGCTGGTCCAGAATGCAGCCGCGCGAGCGATTGTGGGTGCACCTCGGTTCACCCACGTTACACCTATCCTCCGCGAGCTGCACTGGTTACCGATTGGTCTCCGGATACGCTTCAAAGTGCTAGTTGTAACTTATAAAGCCCTTCATAGTATTGGACCTGGGTACTTGAGAGACCGCCTGCTGCCATTAGATCACACAGAGTAGGCCTCCTCTGGGTTCCATCTACTGGCCAATGACATCTGGCTACTACCCGGAGGAGAGCCTTCTCTGTGGCAGCACTGGCCCTTTGGAACGAACTCCCCGCGGAGGTTCGGACCCTCACCTCCAGGCCTCCCGAAAAGCCGTTAAAACCTGGCTGTGTCGGCAGGCCTGGGGTTGATGAGTTCCCTTCCCCTCTCGAATCATGTGACTGTTGGTTTTAAATTCCCTTGTACCTTTTCTGTTGTAGTTTCTTGTGTTTACCTCCCCCCACTTGGGTTTGTGAGCCGCCCTGAGTCCCTCAGGGAATAGGGCGGCATATAAATAAAATAAACTTCAAACCTCAAACCTCAGCTCCACCGCACATGCGCTCACATCTCCCACCAGTCTCCTGGACTTTGGGTCTCGGTTGCAGATGTGTGGGGCAGAGGTAGGTTCCTAGCAGTTCGGACCGGTTCAGCTGAGTAGGTAGCAAGTTGGTCACCCATGGCCTCGAACCAGTTCTATCTTGTTTTTCACTTCTGCACATGTGCAATTTTCCCACTACTTGGAGCATAGTGCACATCAAGCGTGTGCCCGAAGCATGACCCTGAGCAAACTGGCAGTAAATGAATCTGGAACCCACCCCTGCTGTGAGAGGTGGGATGTGTGTGTGTGTGTGTGGGCACATGTGGGGGGGATGCATGCGCATGGTACATGCTTGGGGCGAATGTGTGGGGGTTGGATGCACGCGCATTGCATTTTGGGGGTTGGGCGCATGAATTCATTCGTGCACATATGTTGGGCACTCGGTCCGGAAAAGGTTAGCCATATCCCTGGTTTAAGGCAACGAAGACTCCAGCAGGCCAGGGGGCCTGTGAAACATCCAACCCCGCGGAAATTGTGAATGTTGTGGTTTTGTTTTTAAACTGTTGTCTTTGTCTAGTTTTCCCCCTTTCCCTTGTCTATTGTGAGCCGCCCGGAGTCCTTCGGGAGTGGGCGGCATACAAGACAAATAAATACAAATACATACAAATACAATACAAAGAGAAATCATTTAAAGAAAATCCTGGAAAGTGGAATGAAACCTCTAAAAAAAACCCCTGTAAAATACAGTAGAGTAAAATCCTACATTAAAAACAATCCTTTTGATTTCCCCAACAAAGAATCAAGAGCAATCGAAATAATTTAAAAATAGATTCGAGAGATACGGGGTTGCGGTATTAAAGTAGGCATTAATCCTCCTCCTATAATCTGAGGCTTTCTAGAACATTGTCTCTGAATTATAATCCGCCACGGGAGGTTTATAAGATTGGCATCTAGATTTTACTCACTAGCCTCTCAGACAATCTAACATACTTCAGCTCCTCATTACCACCAGATGAAAATTTTTAATGACTACATGGGAATATTATTAGCCATCTTTATTTCATCTGAATTTACTGTCTTCCATGCTGCCTTGGTTATTTTATTGCTTCTTGCTAATATATTTCTTTATTCGGACTTGTGTCCTGCAGACAATTGCAATTGGAGCATCTTGGATAAGCCAACAATGACTAATTGTTGTCAAATGAACCAGCATCTAAACCACGATGAAATAATTAGTGAAATTTTGCTTTGAATACCTATCAGTAACTTGGCCGCTTGAAAGTTAGGCCCTCTGCAGAATTGGTTTGGTGTATACCAGGGGTGGGATTCAGATGGTTCAGACTGGTTTGGGTCAGAGGTGGGTTCCTACCAGTTCGCACCTATTCGGTAGAGCCGGTTCGTCAAATCTACCGAACCGGTTAGAAGAGGTTCCACCAGTGGACCCGGAAAGCAGGCCACACCTACAGAAGAGCTTCCAAAAATTTTTGAAACCCACCACTGGTCCTTGGATAGGATTATTCTACACTATCATGCTCCTATTTATAAAACTCAGTGCCTCTGTGAAAGGGAAGGATGACTACTGCGTTTGTGGTGCAATCAGAACATTGCGTGTGTTGAAGTTGTTTTAACGCAAACCAAAGATGCCTTTTAAAAAGCAAGTTTACATCCTATTCTTATGCATGCCAGTGCTGTGTGGGAGGTGATTTAAGGTGGTTCTGACAAGTGTCGTCGGCATCTTCATATCCGGTCACATGGGCTGCAAGCCGCTCCCATCCGGTCACATGGGCGGCAAGCCACTCCCACAAAGGAGGCCACACCCACAGGGTAGGTTCGAACAATTTTTGAAACCCACCACTGACTAGGAGTGACATGATAACTGTCTTCTCATCTTTCCAGAATAATCTGTCCCCAACATGGTCCATCAGGTTTTCCAATGATACATCCATTGCCACCATAACTGAGTCCATCCACCTCACGCATGAGAGTCCTCTTCTTTCTTATTCCACATTTTCCAGCAGGAACTTCTCAAAGGAGCTAAGCATAATTTAGCTAGGATAATTTGAACCTGACATTTGGGCTTTGAGTGAGGACCCTAGACTGATTTCCTCAAGCATCTATTTGTTGGTGGGGTCCTTGGTGCTCTCTTAGCACGGTGGTTTTCTTGCAGATGTTACAAAACATCTGCAAGAAACCATCAAGCTCAGAGCGCATTAAGGACCTTCTCAGTTCAATCCTGAGCAATAAATATTCTTTTCTGTGGGTATCCATTTTCTTGGGTTTTTTTTTTGGGGGGGGGCTATTCATAGTGGTCCCAGAAGTCTTCTGCAACATCTAAATTTAAAAAAAGTCTTATTCTTCTCCATTAAGGCCCCATTTTAACTTCCATAAGATCTCAAGGAAATTTATACTCTACTCTACTCTACTCTACTCTACTCTACTCTACTCTACTCTACTCTACTCTACTCTACTCTACTCTACTCTACTCTACTCTTCTTCCCTTCCCTTCTCTTCCCATTCCATCCCACCTCACCTCATCTGATCATCTTCCCTTCTCTTCCCTTCTCTTTTCCCTTCTCCCCCTCCCCTTCTCTTCTCATCCCATCCCATCTCATCTTATCATCTTCCCTTCCCTCCTCTCCTTTCTCCTCTCGTCTTCTCCCCCTCCCCTCCTCTTCTCTTCCCTTTTCTCCCTTCTCTTCTCCCCTCTCCCTTTATCTTCTCTCCCCTTCTCTTATCTTCTCTGCTCCCCTCCCCTCCTATCCTATCCCATCCTCCATACATCCAGATGTTTCAATATTTTTTTTTGTCAAGATTGGCACTGCTACCAAAGCAGGTGTTAGGCAGTGGCCTATTCCTTGAATACCATTCCCTTTACTCTTGATATTTGATGCTAAAAGGAAAAAGCTATCCACCGCTTCAAAAATCTTCATTCTCGGTTAGTTCGAAAGCTGCAGCTGCTGGCATTTGTTTAATTCTTATTTATATTTAATATTACTTGCACCCCCCACCCTCCATTGTGCCCCTTGACTTTCATTACTACAGCTTGCTGGTTATTTGCATTTATACCTGTCAGTGTCATCACTCTACTTCAGGTTATTGATCTTTCCTTCCCCCAGTTTAAAACCACACTAATCTTCTCCCTTCCTTCCCTGTAAATTCAGCACATCTAGGTTGAATTAAAAATGAATGTGTGTGTGTGTGCAGTCTCACAGTGAAAAGGGACCTGTATCGCCACAGCGAAAAGAGAGGGCTCGGCTTAGGACCGCAATGGAACTCCAAATATATGTTGCTAAGCAAGACAGCTGTTAAGTGAGCTCTGTCTCGTTTTACAACCAGCCCTGTTGTTAAGGGAACCACTGCACCTGTTCAATTAGGAATAGGGTTGTTAAGTGAACCTGGGTTCTTCCGTATTGACCTTCCTTATCAGAAGGTCGCAAAAGGGGAAATCACGTGACCCCCCCAGGACACTGCAAAACCATCATAAATATGAGTCGGTTGCCAAGCATTTGAATTCCTCTGTCCTCTTATTTTAAGAATTTCAGTCTCGGCTGGGTCGAAGTAATTGCCTGTGCTTGAAATCGAAAAAAAAAAGCAGAGCAATGGATTAAAAAAGGCCTTTTCTGAATGGAACATGCATGTTTCGAATCATCCCTTAGATAAGGATTTCTCTCTTTTTTTTAAAAAAAAAAAGATTAAAAATAAATTGCTTTTGGCCAGACGAGATTATATCTATGCTTTATGCAGTATTCAGCTACCAATCAGGACTGCATCAGTTCTGGCGTCTTCGGGCAAGCGGCTCAAACATATTCAAAACCCAGTTACCCTCAACACGCTGTTATCTCATCTTGAGACGGTCTAGAAGGGTTTCCCCCACTCGGCTGTTGCCAGGATCTCATCAATCTGGAGATATGTGGAGTGTTAAATTGGTGAATCCAGAATGGGAACCAAACCCCACTCCCTAGTAGAAATTGATGATGTCACCTAGTTGGGTAATGAAATATCTGCAAGAAAACCACCAAGCTCAGAGAGCACCAAGGACCCCACAGCAGTGTTCCTCCTCCTCCTCCTCCTCCTCCTCCTCCTCCTCCTCCTCCTCCTCCTCCTCCTCCTCCTCTTCCTCCTCCTCCTCCTCCTCCTCCTCCTCTCCACAAACCCCACCCCCTTCTTGCTCTATGGCATTATCTAGTTGGGTAATGAAATGTCTGCAAAAAAAAATCACCAAGCTCAGAGAGCACCAAGGACCCCATAGTCGTTGTCATCCTCCTCCTCCTCCTCTTTCTCCTCCTCCTCTTTCTCCTCCTCCTCCTCTTCCTCCTCCTCTCCACAAACCCTCTCCCTTCTTGCATTGATGACATTACCTAGTTGGGTAATGAAATATCTGCTAGAAAAGAAGCAGAATCCCATAGTCCTCTTCCTCACCCTTCCTTTTCTCCTTCCTCCTCCTCCTCCTCCTCCTCCTCCTCCTCCTCCTCCTCCTCCTCCTCCTCCTCCTCCTCCTCCTCCTCTTCTTCACAAACACCAGTCCCTACTAGCACGGATGATGTTACCTAGTTTGGATCATGAAACGTCTGCAAGAAAACAAGCAAGCTCAGAGAGCACCAAGGACTCCATAATTCTCTTCCTCTTCCTCCTCTTCCACTTCCTCCTTCACATCATCGTCCCTTCTCCTTCTCTCCTCTTCCTTCTCCTTGTCCTCCCTCTCTGCACACTCCACTCCCTTCTAGCACTGATGACATTACCTAGTTGGGTAATGAAAGGCCTGCAAGAAAACCACCAAGCTCAGAGAGCACCAAGGGCCCCTCATTTCAATCCTGAGCTAGAAATATTATCCTCTAATGGTACTACAGACTCCGTGACTCCATACGTGGAAACAAAAAGTCTTTGTAAGGATATAAGAAGGTGGAGAGTTCTAGTGAGATGTTTTCCAGAAAATCATATTTAACTGTATTCATTTTTAAAAATTTTCTTTGACTTCGTCAATCTTCTCACTTTTTGGATTTTGCATGAAGTTGCTTATCCAATAGCAGCGTGTTGGGTCTGTTTGCCTGTATGTTTGAATGAGTAACATACGTGTAACATGTGTAACAATAAGGTTAACTACCCAAATAAGTCGTACATCAAACGAGTCATCTGAAATCAAAGGTATTTAGTTTTGCTGTCATCAACAAATTATCCACTTAATAAAAACATGTGAAGATGAGAGAACTTGCTGAAATGGCTAAAATTGATTTCTTTGATCACAATATTTCTGTTTATTGCTGACTGGAAACCCCTTAATAGATTTTTTTTAACATAAAACAGAAAAAAAACAACCCACACAATCTTAGGATTTATGGTTTTAATGATGAGGCAAAATAAATTATACAAAGAAGAGAGTCAGGTTGTAACCAAAGAGTAAGAGGCATTTTTATAATTGTACGTAAAATTGTACTCCAAGGAAATTGAAAACCACTTTACTCTGTCTTTTTCCTTTCTATTCTCCTTTTTCTTTTTCTTTTGATCCTGCCACTTTTTCCTTTCTAGGAGGAGGAGAAGAAGATGGAGGAAGCAGGAGGAGGAGGATGAGAAGGAGGAGAAGGGAGAGGAGGAGAAGGGGAAGAGGAAGAGGAAGAAGAAGAGAAGGAGGAAGAAGAGAAAGGAGAAGAAGAAGATGGAGGAAGCAGGAGGCGGAGGAGGAGAAGGAGGAGGAGGAAGAGGAGGAGAAGAGGAAGAGGAAGAAGAAGAGAAGGAGGAAGAAGAGAAAGGAGGAGGAGAAGAAGGAGGAAGCAGGAGGAGGAGAAGGAGGAGGAGAAGGAGAAGAGGAAGAGAAAGAAGAGAAGGGGGAAGAAGAGAAAGGAGAAGAAGAAGATGGATGAAGCGGGAGGAGGAGGATGAGAAGAAGGAGGAGGAAGAGGAGGAGAAGAGGAAGAGGAAGAAGAAGAGGAGGAAGAAGAGAAAGGAGGAGGAGGAAGAAGATGGAGGAAGCAGGAGGAGGAGGATAAGAAGGAGGAGGAAGAGGGAGGAGAGAGGAAGAGGAAGAAGAAGAGAAGGAGGAAGAAGAGAAAGGAGGAGGAGGAGAAGAAGATGGAGGAAGCAGGAGGAGGAGGAGAAGAAGAAGAGGAAGAGGAAGAAGAAGAGAAGGAGGAAGAAGAGAAAAGAGAAGAAGAAGATGGAGGAAGCGGGAGGAGGATGAGAAGAAGGAGGAGGAAGAGGAGGAGAAGAGGAAGAGGAAGAAGAAGAGAAGGAGGAAGAAGAGAAAAGAGAAGAAGAAGATGGAGGAAGCAGGAGGAGGAGGATAAGAAGGAGGAGGAAGAGGAGGAGAAGAGGAAGAGGAAGAAGAAGAGAAGGAGGAAGAAGAGAAAGGAGGAGGAGAAGAAGATGGAGGAAGCAGGAGGAGGAGGAGAAGAAGAAGAGGAAGAGGAAGAAGAAGAGAAGGAGGAAGAAGAGAAAGAGAAGAAGAAGATGGAGGAAGCAGGAGGAGGAGGAGGAGAAGAAGAAGAGAAGAGGAAGAAGAAGAGAAAGGAGGAGAAGAAGATGGAGGAAGCAGGAGGAGGAGGAGAAGGAGGAGGAGGAGAAGAGAAGAGGAAGAGGAAGAAGAGAAGGAGGAAGAAGAGAAAGGAGAAGAAGAAGATGGAGGAAGTGGGAGGAGGAGGAGGAGAAGGAGGAGGATGAGAAGAAGAAGAGGAAGAGGAAGAAGAGAAGGAGGAAGAAGAGAAAGGAGAAGAAGAAGATGGAGGAAGCGGGAGGAGGAGGAGGAGAAGGAGGAGGAGGAGAAGAAGAAGAGGAAGAGGAAGAAGAAGAGAAGGAGGAAGAAGAGAAAGGAGAAGAAGAAGATGAAGAAAGCGGGAGGAGGATGAGAAGAAGGGGAGGAGGAGGAAGAGGAAGAAGAAGAAATAAAAACACACCACCCTATCTTTCTCTCCCCCCCTTCCTATTGCCTCCTCCCTCTCCTTTTGGGGACTGGCAGATGGCTGCAGTCAGGGCCTGCTGTTGTCTTCCTCAGCAGAGCATTACCTTCCCCAAAATTCAGGAGCAGGTATCAATCACGGCTCAAGTGACGGGCAGCCCCGGCGAATCAATGAAATCTGTGCGTTCAGCTGCAGGCTTGGCGAGTCGCAGGGCCCTCATTCTTCTCGTGTCACTGCCTGGTTAAACAGTCCCACCCCGCCTAAAAGCTCCACGGGACATAATAGATTCATGTGGCGCCGGCCTATTGTTTGGCGTTTACCCTGGAAAAGGGGGGTGGGAGTGAGGTGGGGGGAAGAAAAAGGAGTTACTGTTTCAGTAAAGCAAACCAGACACCCCCAAGCATTGTCCGCCTAGAGATGCATTCATCCCTTTTCAATCTGCCCCATTGCAGGACGGGCTCCCGTTCTCGGCCCCCCTGTGGAGCCAGGCGCGGGCATCTGATATATTCATTGCCAGGCAACCCCTCCCATCCCCACAACTCCTCTTTGCAAAAGGGGGGCACCCCCACGGCAATTGGGAAGACCCTCTGCCGGGTGGGTGGTGACGAGTTATTGAAATCACTAGAGCTTTGTATCCTGAGCGCCGTGGAAGCATTTGGGGGGCCTGAACAAGGCTGGAAGCGCGAGATCCCGACGGGTTTAGTTACAGGAGTTCCCAGGGGGTGGAGGGTGGGGAGAAAACAATCTTTCCAAACAAAATTTTGTTTTCTTTTTTTTAAAAAGGGAGGCGGTCGAGATGAGAAGTCAGCGAGAAATACACCTTATACACCAGCGAGTCCTGGTGATGGCGGGACTCCTTTGACTGCATCAAGCTGCGAAATGTTTTAGCAATAGCAATAGCAGTTAGACTTATATACAGCTTCATAGGGCTTTCAGCCCTCTCTAAGCGGTTTACAGAGTCAGCATATCGCCCCCAACAACAATCCAGGTCCTCATTTCACCCACCTCGGAAGGATGGAAGGCTGAGTCAACCTTGAGCCTGGTGGGATTTGAACAGCCAAACTGCTGAACTGCAGTGCTGCATTTAACCACTGCGCCACCTTGGCTCTTTAGGAACATTTGAATCCGGAATATCTCTTAGAATAGAGTTGTGGAATATCTTTTAGAATAGAGTAGAGCAGAGTTGTGGAAAGTTATCACCCAGCCCTCTCCCAGAAAAATGAAACATCCTAGGAAATATGGGAAAGTCAGAATATTATATTTCCCTGGATGTGAAAAGGGGAAATGTTTTAAAGAGGAAACTTCCTGCAGCTTCCTGCCTCCCCCCTTTTTGTCAATGGGCCATTAAGAAGGCCAAGCTAGTCCCTTTACATAATAAAGAGTTCTCCACTTCAGCTCCAGGGGGGATTGGATTAAGGCATGATAATATTGGCCTTTTACCCAACTGGCCACAGGGCATCTGAGAACTCAACCAAACGTGGATTCAAAACGCAGCCTAGAGAGTCGCCCCTGCATGGCCCCATGGGAGTCTGACAACCAATCAGAAATACAAGATCAAGATCAAAGGCCAGAGAGGGCATAAAACCAGGGACTTTCAGCATCTCAGCCCTTCTCTTTTCTCCACCAGCATTGAAGCATGTGGTCACCTTTTCTGTTCAGGGCTCAAGCCATGTGGCCCTGTCCACCATTAAACCATCTTTCCAAGCAGCCTCCATGTCTCCAGTGTCTTTTTCCGCACTTGGAGCCGAACCCAGAAGGACATTTTCCAACAGAGTAAAACACAACAGAACAGAATAGAATAGAATGAACTGGAAGTGACCTTGAAGGTCTTCTAATCCCTGAGACCTTCTACCATTTCAGACAAGTGACTGTCCAGTCCAGAAGTCTCCAAACTTTGCAACTTTAAGACTTGTGGACTTCAACTCCCAGAATTCTCCAGCCAGAAGTCTTCAAACTTTGCAACTTTAAGATTTGTGGACTTTAACTCCCAGAATTCTCCAGCCAGAAGTCTTCAAACTTTGCAACTTTAAGATTTGTGGACTTCAACTCCCAGAATTCTCCAGCCAGAAGTCTTCAAACTTTGCAACTTTAAGACTTGTGGACTTCAACTCCCAGAATTCTCCAGCCAGAAGTCTTCAAACTTTGCAACTTTAAGACTTGTGGACTTCAACTCCCAGAATTCTCCAGCCAGAAGTCTTCAAACTTTGCAACTTTAAGATTTGTGGACTTCAACTCCCAGAATTCTCCAGCCAGAAGTCTTCAAACTTTGCAACTTTAAGACTTGTGGACTTCAACTCCCAGAATTCTCCAGCCGGCTGGAGAATTCTGGGAGTTGAAGTCCACAAGTCTTAAAGTTGCAAAGTTTGAAGACTTCTGCTCCAGTCTCTTCTTAAAGACCTCCAGGGATGCCCACAATTTCTGGTGGCATCCTGGTTAATTGTCCTCACTGTTAGGAAGTTTCTCCTTCATTCCACGTTGCTTCTCTCCTTGATTAGTTTCCACCCATTGCTTCTTGGGTGCTTGATGGGTGCTTGATGCTCAGAAGCAAAAAGCAAGATGAATCAGAACAATAGAACCAGTTTGCGAACGTGGACGGCCGAGTTGCTACCTACTCGTCCGAACCCGTAGGAACTCACCTTTGGCGTGCACGCATCCCCTGCATACATCCTGCCCCCCTACACATGCATGGCAGAGAACCGAAGACCAGATGGCCGTCGAGAGGCGTGCGTGCATGGAAGGTGGAGTTGGGCTGGGGCGACGGCTGGTGTGACCGCAGAGAGGGATGCCATAGGTTCGCCATCACGGATTTAGGGTCTCCTGCTTGAGCAAGGGGTTGGACTAGAAGACCTCCAAGGTCCCATCCAACTCTCTTATTCTGTCGTAAGTTGATAGCCAAGTGAGAGATGTGCCGCTTTTCCAACAAGTTGAAAGCTGGATGGGTAGAATCCGCATTCCCGTTGGTATGCACAATAATTTCCTTTTTTTTTCTTCCGTCTTGTCTTTGCTAATCTCCTCCGCTGTGGCTCTTCCCTAGATCTGTGGTGTTTAGGCCTAAAAGATTGCGCAGATGGTGGAGTCCCAGTTGCAGTAGCTGTGGAAGAGTTGTTGAAGATCAAGGACACACCAGAGGAGAGTTTACAACGTATTTCCCAGGGCTTCTCGGGCTAAAATCTCTCCCTCCGGCATTCTGAGACATCGAGTTTTCCTTCGCGAACGTCTTTGAAAAAGCTCGTTGTAAATTTACCCTGTTTGGATCTTTTGAGTCATTCATGAGGAGATTAGCTGCTCTTTTAGCAAACGTTCGTGCAGTTTTGCAAAGATTATTTTGCCCAAATGAATAATGCTTAGCTCTAGATGTGCAGACAGAGATGCATTCACGGAGTCCACATTCCAACAATGAATAGAGTAGAGTAGTAGAATGGAAATAGAATAGAATATGAAATGGAATAAGGAATAGAAAGGAATAGAATAGAATAGAATGGAAATAGAAATAGAATATGAAATGGAATAAGGAATGAAATAGAATAGAATATAAAATGGAATAAGGAATAGAATAGAAATAGAATAGAATAGAATATGAAATGGAATAAGGAATAGAATAGAAATAGAATAGAATATGAAATGGAATAAGGAATAGAAAGGAATAGAATAGAATGGAAATAGAAATAGAATAGAAATAGAATATGAAATGGAATAAGGAATGATAGAATAGAATAGAATAGAATATAAAATGGAATAAGGAATAGAATAGAAATAGAATGAAATAGAAAAGAATGGAAATAGAAAGAATAGAAATAGAATATGAAATGGAATAAGGAATGAAATAGAAATAGAATAGAATAGAAAGAAATAGAATAGAATGGAAATAGAAATAGAATATGAAATGGAATAAGGAATATAATAAAATAGAAACAGAATAGAATAGAAAGAAATAGAATATAGAAAAACAGAGTTGGAAGGGACTTTGGAGGTCTTCTAGTCCAACCCCTTGCTCAGGCAGGAAACCCTACACCATTTCAGACAAGATTCCAAGCCAGAATTTAACCAGTAATAAATATTGAGCATTCGCTGGCTGGGGAATTCTGGGAGTTGAAGTCCGGACATCTTCAAGTGGCCAAGGTTGAGAAACACTGTTCTAGAAGTTGTGGGTGCTCCCTCACTGCAGGTTTTTAAGAAGAGACTGTCTGAATGGGCATAAGGTCTCCTGCTCGAACAGGGGGTTGGACTAGAAGACCTCCAAGGTCCCTTCCAGCTCTATTCGGATTGATTCATCCCAAAAGAGCAAAGACATCCCTATCAAAGGGGGGGGGAATGTAAGGGCTCCCCTTTCCCGGGCGTTACCCCTTCCCAAGCCAAACTTCAGCAGATGTAGACGAGATTTTAATAGCTACATAAAGAGAAATGGATGACAACCTCATTAAGGCCACGACAATAGGCTGACGGAATAGCTATTCAGAAGACAATGTACGCCATCCACTTAGCTCCTTCACTGCTCGCGGTGGCACTTGCTCACTCCTCACTCCCCCCATCCCCATCATTCATCTACTACTGGCTGAATTCCACCCCACTCCGCCCCCAATAATGTTTTTCTCCACCGCACGGATCCAGTCTCCCCTTTCAACGACTTCACACTCGTTGACATAAGTCTTCAAACGCCAGTAATAAAAATGCAGTTAGAGGCCCATCCCGCCGCTAAGATGGGATACGGTAGATTATGAGTCTCTTTTCATCCTTTCGATGGTGATCGCGAAGAGCATTTTTGTCTATCGCAACATCTGCAGGAGGTCAAGGTTTGGGGAAGTGGGGAGGGGGGAGAGACTGGGGAGGGGGGCTTCAAACCATCTGCCACAAAACGGGTCCCGAAGATTGATCTAAAGAGCTATTTAGCAGTTCTTTATCGCCCACCCACCCCATAACAAGGCCATCCTTATGAAGGGCTCCCGATGATTGTTTTTCCATGCACCGCTAAAAAGCCCCTTGGACGTGATTAAAATAGTTTTGGAAAAAACGGGAGCTACGGCTGGGAGGCCTCTGCAGAACTGAAGGGCCTTTCTACATCTTCCTTCTACTGAAAATATATATTCAACATTCTTCTAAAAAAAAGAACAAGATTTGGGGGGGAAAAGAGGTCACAAGTCAGCTAATGAGCATCTGGTTCTGAAGTTTGCTGCAGAGTAATTGCGGCTTGGTGAATCAGGAGGAATAATATGCACAGGGAGAAGCGAGGAATGGGCTTCGTGCCGTTGCTTACTACTGCAATTAGGGGGCTGATGATAGGACTGGAGGAGAAGAACGGTCGCAGGGATTGGATTTGTCCAGTTTAATGAAAAGAAGGACGAGAGGATGACAGGATAGCAGCGTTGCAAGCCTTGAGGGGCTGCCCCAAGGAAGAGAGGGGTCAGCGTATTCTCCAAAGCAGATGAAGGCAGGACAAGAAGCAACGATTTAACAGATTTAACAGAGTTGGAAGGGACCTTGTAGGTCATCTAGTCCAACCCCCCATCTGCACCACTCTGGTGACCCTGAGGACACAGATAAATAGCAATAGCAATAGCAGTGAGACTTATATACCGCTTCCTAGGGCTTTCAGCCCTCTCTAAACTTCATCTTATATGACAGAAAGATGGTAGGAAATTTTGTGTCATAGAATAATGGCTCTCAGATATTATATTTGTGATGTAATCTGTCTCAACAATACTTTGGCAATAGTAGACATATTGCCTAGATATATGATTCTCACCACTTCAAGGAAAGAAGCAACTTAGAACTAAGGAGAAATTTCCTGACAGTGAGAACAATGAATCAGTGGAACAACTTAGCAATAGCAATAGCAGTTAAACTTATATACCGCTTCATAGGGCTTTCAGCCCTCTCTAAGCGGTTTACAGAGTCAGCATATCGCCCCCAACAATCTGGGTCCTCATTTTACCCACCTCGGAAGGATGGAAGGCTGAGTCAACCCTGAGCCGGTGAGATTTGAACCGCTGAACTGCAGATAACAGTCAGCTGAAGTAGCCTGCAGATCTGCACTCTAACCACTGCGCCACCTTGGCTCTCTATAAACCTCCAAGTGGCCTCAACGACCCTCAAAAAGGATGCAAATGACCAGCTGTCTGCAAGGAATACGAATCCTTCCCTTCGCCACCATCCAGTCAGAGCTGAAGAAGCTTCCTGGATGAGAAGCAAAACGTCTTCAAAAGAAAAAAAGAAAAAACAAGGAAGTCCAGTTGCCTCCTGAGAAAAGGGAGAAACCTACGGAAGGACAGATTTCTCAGAGTGAGATGACCCAACGCCTCTCGTAGGAACTGTTCCTATGATTTGCAACATCTTTTCATTCCATGCAATCACTTTGCTATTCATTCCTTTCCCTCCCTGGTGCAGCTGCTAACTATTTTTTTAACCAAGCCTTATAATTCAGCGAATCTAAAAAAAAATGAAATCTGAAAAAACGGAATGGTGTTTAAAAAAAATACTTTTTTTGGGGGGGGGGGGGCTTCTTTTACGAAATGTTTCTTTCGAATGCTAATTAGTAGAAATGAGCAACTTACAGAGATGTTTGTTTGCAAAAGATACTTCTGGATGTGCGATACAGGATACACCACACCTTTCCTCCGCATGTTGTAGTAGGTAGCTCTTGTAAGAGTGGTGGATGAGCGCTCCATATAGGTAGCCAGTAAAGTCAGTAAACAGTAATAAGAGTTGGAAGGGACCTTGGAGGTCATCTAGTCCAACCCACTGTACTAGGGATTCGAACCGCCGAACTGCCGACCTTTCTGATTGACAAGCTCAGCGCCTTAGCCATTGAGCACCCAGTTGTCCTCGACTTACGACCACAATCGAGCCCTACATTTATGTCACTAAGTGAGAAGTCTGTTAAGGCAGTCACCTTTTTCAGTGCCGTTGTAATTTTGAACGGTCATTAAGTGAACTGTCGTAAGTCGAGGAACGCCAGTACTTACTCCTAGGAGCCCTAAAAATTGCACCCTACATTTATGTCACTAAGTGAGAAATCTGTTAAGGCAGTCGCCTTTTTCAGTGCCGTTGTAATTTTGAACGGTCAGTAAGTGAACTGTCGTAAGTCGAGGAACACCAGTACTTACTCCTAGGAGCCCTAAAATTGCACCCTACATTTATGTCACTAAGTGAGAAATCTGTTAAGGCAGTCGCCTTTTTCAGTGCCGCTGTAATTTTGAACGGTCATTAAGTGAACTGTCGTAAGTCGAGGAACGCCAGTACTTACTCCTAGGAGCCCTAAAAATTGCACCAGAAGGCTTAAAAAATTAGGGAACTGCAAAATCAAGAGGCCTAACAAACCTTACAACCGAAAATAGCAAGCTATAAATTAGCAGCTGAAAGGTTTATAACAAATAAACTCTGGATGTTGGTTGACAATATATAAAGACATCCGTTGGCAAAAGGTGTTGCATTTCATTTCTCCGCTAATTACAAGCTTGGGAAAGTGCTTTGATGGATGTTAATTGCATATTTTGTTTCATTCAGAGGGTTTTAGAAATGGGCTGCGCCACTCATTCGGATGTTAAAGTTACATCTGGCGAGAAATGCAGAAATACCTCCCTCTACGACCTGTAGTTTAACACACCTGCTTCAAATCTTTTCTCTTTTCTCAAAAATCCCACTTTCTATTCCCTGGGCTTTTTTTCTTTCTTTCTAGACCTGCCTCCAAATCTATTCACAACACGCTGGTTTCTTTTAATTCCCACTTTCCTTTATTCTCCTAAGATCCATTTGTTGTGCGGCTGGCGGAGCTGGCAGCAGATTCGGACAGTGAGGAGGGTTGGGGAGGAAGATGGGCCAGTCCTGGAGTCTGGGGAAGGCTCTGATGAGGGCTCTGTGTCGGAGGCAGAGAGGGGGCCAGAGCCGTCTGACAGTTATCAGCTGCCTTCAGAGTCGGAGATCAGTGGGGCAGAAGAATAACTGGAACCTGTTCCCAGTGTGCGCATGCGCAGAGATGAAGGGAACAGCTAAGGAACAAGGGGCGACTTGGGAGTAAGGCCGTATGTGCACAGTGAATGGCCCCTCCCATAGCGAATAAAAGAGGAGCAATAGGGGAGTGGAGTTTGCAGGAGACAATTAGTTCATTCCTGCATTCTTGCCAAGCACTATGACATCTGAAAGATATCTGCCTGGCCACTCTCCAAGCCTGATAACGGTCGGTAATTGTGAACTGTCTTGAAAGACGGTGGGAGGGGAAAGACTTCGCTGGAGAGGAATTCACTGTAAATTAAATTTATCAGGAAGAGGATTCGACTTTGTGCTGCTGAGGAAGCCGAGAAATGCGAGAAAGGGTTTTATTTATTTGTTATCATGCGTATATAAAGAATAGCAATAGCAATAGCAATAGCAGTTAGACTTATATACCGCTTCATAGGGCTTTCAGCCCTCTCTAAGCCGTTTACAGAGTCAGCATATTGCCCCCAACAACAATCCGGGTCCTCATTTCACCCACCTCGGAAGGATGGAAGGCTGAGTCAACCCTGAGCCGGTGAGATTTGAACAGCCGAACTGCAGAACTGCAGTCAGCTGAAGTAGCCTGCAGTGCTGCATTTAACCACTGCGCCACCTCGGCTCTTCTGGATTAATGAATCCAGCTGAATCAGTTATTTGTGTGTGCTTTCTGGATTTGATTTTTTCGGCAAGAAACCCTGACATAAGTCACTTTTTTTCAGCAACGTCGTAACTTCAGTCCCTGTTAGAAGTCGAGGATTTCCTATAACTACAAACCTAACGTTTTCAACTAGTCATCAAGTGGAATATGTGGCCCATCCCTCTTCCTTGAATTCTAAACCTCCCTGGAGAGAAAGAAGTTGAAATGGGGGGAATAAAACTAACGTCAAAGTAAATATTCAAGCACGGGGGGGGGGGGGACACGGCCCAGGCAGCGTTTTGAAGAGGATTCAGATCAAGGTGGTGTGAAGATTAATTAGCTATCAGTCAGGTAACTTTGCTGAGTATTCATATAACCGTTTACCTTAATGAATTCATGATGCATGATGAATTTCGATTTAAATTACGATGAATGGCAGATCAATTTGCATAACGTTTCACTCGTGGCTTGAACCTTTGCCAGCCTTGAGAGTGGAATCTAAAAAGCAAATTTTCTTATTTTTTTTTTAAAACCTTGATAACAGTTTTTCTTTTCCAAACACTTAAAAAAAAAAAACGGATCTCAAAATGTTTACCTCCCAGAAACAAAAGTTCTACGAGTGTTTTATTCATCAGCTCTGGAGGAAGACTGGTGAATCATTTATAGTAGTTTAATTGAATGATCTGGAATAGCTTTTTTCAGAGAGCAGTGATGGTTGATTTGACCTTACCAGACACTTCCTAGGTCTATACAAGACACCTTATCTTCTATATATATATAAAAAAGGCAAATACAACTCACTCACTCATGAAATCTCCAGAACCGTAAAGCATACAAAATTGAAATTCGGCACGTATGTTCCTCTCGGCGTCTAGGTGCTCGCTAAGAAAGGATTTGTCGAAATGACCATCAGATCATTAGTATTTCTTATACAGTAATTAACACACTCCGATGCTAAGGAGTTCTACTCCCCCTCCCCACCTGAAAAGAACTCTGTTCCAACTGCCAGTTGCCTCGCATTCTGTTACCTCAGTTCAAACTGGTGGATGTTCCATTCCTTCACTGAGGAGCGGCCTGGGGCTCCTTACAGTACTAAACATTGGTACCTCACTAAAATGTCTACGCCTTCCACCTATGGAACTGCTTCCGGACTCAAGACAGTGAGAGCAGGGGTGGGCTTCGAACATTTTAGCAAGGGGTTCTCTGCCCAGTTGCTGGGTAGGCATGGCCCTGGTGGGTGTGGCCTAGTCATCCTCCTGCACCACAGTGTGTGTGTGTGTGCGTATCTGTGTGTGGGAATTTTGGCCCTCCCCGGGCTCCAGAGGTTTTCTTCGAGCCTCTGGGAGGGTGAAAATAGCCACCCCGGGCTCCGGATGACCTCTGGAGGCTGGAAATGGGCCTGGAGACTAAAACATACGAAGAACGGTTGCAGGAATTGGGTAGGTCTAGTTTGGCGAAAAGGACTAGCGTTGACATGATAGCAGCCTTCCAATGTTTGAGGGGTGGCCACAAAGAAGAGGGAGTCAACCTGTTCTCCAAAGCTCGAGAAGGCAGGACAGGAAACAATGGATGGAAACTAACCGAAGGAGAGAAGCTATCTAGACATTTCCTGACAGTGAGGACAATTAACCTTGCCTCCAGAAATTGTGGGTGCCTCCATTTGCTGGAGGTTTTTAAGAAGAGGTTGGACAATCGCTTGGCTGAAAAGGCCCCTTCCAACTCTGTTATTCTGTCCATTTTTTCTAAGCTTTCTCCTTTTGGTTCGTTTTCTGTGGGGACTTCATAAACAGCCCCCTTGTGTAGGAAGCACAAGGGAAAACAAAGCGATTCGGACAGTTTGGGACCGTGCCTTCCAGCCCAATCATCCCGAAGTTGCTTCTGGGGCACGAAGCAGGCAGAGGGTTTTCAATCCCAAGGACGGCGATGTAACTAAACTCTTTCCAAGAGGCTTCTAGCTTGTTTGTTCCTATTTGCAAGTCTATCACTCACTCAGTGTCCAAGCCAGGTTCTGTTACGACAAGCCAGTCTGTTTGCAATAAAAGCATCTTGAGAAAGCCAAGAGATTTTTTCCCTCTCTCCATCTGTGCTTGTTCTGGTGTTTTAAATTACCTACTTCAGTCTGGAGACTTTGGGGGAGAGGGGGAGAAGCTGTCTTTGCACTAGAGAGGAAGCAGAAGGAGTTGACACCCCCATTTCCCTCTCTTGTCACGTCCGGATTGGCAATCAATCTCTCTTTTATTCCTTCGCTTTTGCATGGAATCCCCTCCTTCCTCACTTGCGAAATTAGCTTTTTCTTCCGTGATTTCAGCTTCGATTATCAACCGGGTTGTAAAAAAAAGAAAAAAAAAGAGAGGTAGTCCTTCCTCCATCGTTTCTTGCAGGAGTTACCCACCTTAAGAAGGAGCATCCTTGACATGTTTCGCTCCCACCCACCCGCCTCCTCCCCGTTAAAAACCCAGAGAGAATTTGGGATGGGAAAAAAAAAATTCTTCTGATATTTTTCCCACCCCCTTGCTCTTCCAAGAGAAAGAAAGAACACACAGTTGTTCTTGCTGCAAACCCATTGGGGAATTAATAGCTCTTTTTATGCATGCTTCAAGGATCAAAGGAGAATAAACTGGGCCTCCTCTGATTTATGGCAATGCTCTTTAATGACATGCGCTAGGTTGCGTCGGGGTAGGAAGCAAAAAAGGGAAGGAAAAAACCCCCACCACTTTATTATGCTGGTCAAGAGAGAGAACTGAAAGAAAGGACAAATATCACCAGGAGGGGAAAAAAAGAAAGCTAATTTGCTCCAAAACCAGCAGGTTTCTAGCCCTCTTGGGCTCCGAGATGATGAGAGGTTGATGTGATGGCATGTCAGCACTACAAGTCGCTGGTTATAAAAATCAACCAGATCCATAATTACACTTAGTCAGCAGCGAGTAATATTAAACCCCTGGAATGAAAAGAGTTGAGCTGCCTTAAAGCAGGAATCTCTCAAATAATCCATACTTGGAAGTCCTTGAGGTTGGGGAAGGTTGAAGCTTTAAAACGAGATACCCTCGAGGTGGGCCTTGGGTTGGGGCCTCTTCGCAGGTGTAGGTGCTTGTAAAATAGACCTTAATCCTAGATCAGCGTGATTTTTAGCGTTCCCTTTTGGGGTGGAAAAAAAACAACTAAACCTCAGAAGGATTAATTAATAGAAGAATACTACGAATAAAAATAGCAGTAGCATTGAGACTTATATACTGATTCACAGTGCTTTTACAGCCCTCTCTAAGCGGTTTATAGAGTCAGCCTATTGTCCCCAACAATCTGGGTCCTCATTTTACCCACCTTGGAAGGATGGAAAGCTGAGTTGACCTTGAGACAGTCAGGATTGAATTGCTGGCAGTTGGCAGAATTAGCATGCAATACTGTATTGTAATCACTGCATGGAAGGAAGGAAGGAAGAAAGGAGGGAGGGAGGGAAGGAAGAAAGGAAGGAAGGAGGGAGGGAGGGAGGGAAGGAAGGAACTGCAGTCAGCTGAAGTAGCCTGCAGTGCTGCATTTAACCACTGCGCCACCTCGGCTCTATAGCGAAGGTAAGTGAATCCCACCACTGCTAAATTCCAATAAATTATATTACTATTTCATTTTTCTTTCTTTGGAGAGACCAAGGGGTGAAATAGAAACTTGTCTTGGGCTTGATCCAGGGGTGGGCTTCCAAAATTTCACCAATGGGTTCTCTGCCCCGTTGCTGGGTGGGCATGGCCATGGTGGGAGTGGCCTAGTTGGCCACTTGGAGGGTCTCTGAACTGGCCATAATGTTATCTATGGGTTCTCCTAAACCCGGGCGAACCTGTAGCAGCCCACCCCTGGTTGAACTAATTGGCGATTTCTTCGAAGCGCCGGAAAAACGGGGGATGGCACAGATGTGCCTCCTCGACGTTGGTTCTTTCTGAATCCCCGAGTATCATTTCTCCCGATCAGAACCCTCTAGATTCATCCGACAATGTCAAAAATCAATAGCAATTTAAGATGGAAAATGTACTTATGCAGGACGTGATTTCGATGTTGCAGCCCTTATGGATATTTATAAGGCAGCGGGTCCTACTGCATTTAATGAGACGGCTTCCCACAATAATATTTCCCAGATCTGCAGCTTCTGACACCATGTATTTATTTCATTTTACTTACAGCTTCCCTGTGTAACTAAAAGCAATGCAAATCTTGGTCAGCTGCTGTGAAAATAAAGATCCTTGAGTTGGTCTTCTAGTGATGTAGCTTTGTTAGTAGAAGGGTGGGCACTTGGATGCGATTTATTCAAAGACAAAAGATCGTCCCCCAATTTAAGTATAGAATAGAATCCTTTATTGGCCAAGTGTGATTGGAGACACAAGGAATTTGTCTTTGGTGCAGATGCTCTCAGGGTACATAAAGAAAAATAAAATAGAATACATTAATCAAGAGTCATAAGATACAACACTTAGTGATAGTCATAGGTTACTAATAAGTTATCAAATTGTACTAGGAAACAAATAAAACAATATAAATTTTAAAGATATAAGCAACATGGTTATAGTCATAAATGGAAAGAGATAGGTACTAGGAAGGAAGAGAAGAATAATAGTAATACAGTCTTAAGTAGATAATTTGACAGTGTTATGGGGATTAGTTGTTTAGCAGAGTGATGGCATTCAGGAAAAAAAATGTCCTTGTGTCTAGTTGTTCTGATGTGCTGTGCTTTATAGCATCATTTTGAGGGTAGGAGTTGAAACAATTTATGTCCAGGGTGTGAAGGGTCTGTAGATATTTTCACAGCCCTCTTTTCGACTCCTACAGTGTCCAGGTCCTCTATGGAAGGCAGGTTGGTAGCCATTGTTTTTTCTGCAGTTCTGATTATTCGTTGAAGTCTGTGTCTGTCTTGTTGGGTTGCAGAACCATGTTGTAGAAAAGACGTGTCCCACGCAAGCCAGCTCTTCAGAGAAGGAAATGTTTATTGCGCAGGTTCAGAATGAATGGCCTGAACAATGAGTAAAAGTCAGGAAATTCCTTATATAGTTTATCGCTTTCAGCTAAAGCCATCTGTTAGTTTTGGAAACACCCCTTAAGATTTGCCCTTGAGTTACAGAAAGTATGTCTACAGGATGTCATAATACATGGGTCAACTAACGGACATGCATAGCTCATATTTTGAGGAACTAACAATGTGTGTCTACCAAACAGGTTAACAGCCAAGCCAGCAAATAGGCTAAAATAGATGTTTTGCCTCAGCATATATCATGTACAGATTTCCTTCTAACCTGTGTCTAACCGGTTAGTGTCCTAAAAGCAAACCTTGCACTTTCTATATGAACAGTTAAAGTTTAATATCATGAAACCCTATTCTGGTTCAGGCTTGAGGCCTACCTTGGTTCAGCCTGCCACCTTAACCAAACCAGTTATGGTTTGGTTAAGTGGTAGGCAGTTATGGAGGTGCAGATGACAGACTCAATCACTCCTCTGTAGAACAGAATCAGCAGCTCCTTGGGCAGTTGGAGTTTCCTGAGTTGGCACAGAAAGAACATTCTTTGTTGTGCTTTTTGGATGACGTTTTTGATGTTAGGCGTCCATTTTAAGTCTTGAGCTATGATCGAACCTAGAAACTTGAAGGTCTCTCACTGTTGATGCTGTGTTGTCTAGTATTGTAAGAGGGGGCAGTATAGGAGGATTTCTCCTAAAATCTACCATCGTTTCTACAGTTTTGAGTGTATTTAGTTCAAGATTGTTCTGGTTTCACCCGCAAGGAAACTAAGCCCAAATTCCAGATAAGTCCTCTTTTTTTCAGTTGTCCTCCACTCGGTTTTTGATATTTCGGAACGTCTACTGCCACAAGAGAGATAAACTCCACAGTGATTGCTGCTGAAAAGCCATCCCTTCTTTCTGTTTTTTCTTTTCAAAGATTTGATGCAGCAAATTCTGCCAGAACATTACAGCGGCACATGGTTTCCCCTGGCAATGCCGAATAAACGGGAGGGAAGTGTTTCCTAGAATACTTTGTGTAGGGATCTGTCCAACTGGAGTGTAAAATAATAATAACACCATCAAACAACATCTGTCTATCCCAGGCCTTTAGGAAGGGCGCAATATGCAGAGAGAAATGACAAATCTAGTCTATAGTCTGGCTGACAGGACGATCAACAACAACAGCAACAACAATAATAATAGAAGAGAAGGAACTGGAGAAAAATATCACAAAATATAAAGGTTTGCGAATTGAAGTGGAATGACTGTGGCAAAAGCAAAAGAAAAGATAGTTACAGGTGCCTTGGATGCAATCCCCAAAACATCTGGAGCACCACTTGAACACTATCGGCATTGACAAAAGCCCCATCAGTCAATTGCAAAAGGCAGCTAGCTTACATCCTGCAAGGACACCTTTTAATGCCAGCAGTTCGAATCTCACCAGGCTCAAGGTTGACTCAGCCTTCCATCCCCCTTTTTCCTCTGTTCAGAGATAGACCGAGAGATTTGATAATAAAGGAGAATATTTCTAGCTCGGGGTTGAACTGAGGGGTCCTTGGTGCTCTCTGAGCTTGCTTATTTTCTGGCAGATGTTTCATTACCCAAATAGCTAACATCATCAGTGCTAGAAGGGAATGAGGTTTACAGGGAGGAGGAGGAGGAAGAATATCTTGGAAGCGAAAGTTTAGGTCAGGGGTTGGCAACCTACGATTCTGGAGTCGTATGCGGCTCTTCCATCCCTCTGCTGTGGCTCCCTGTTACTGGTCAGTAAAGGAAAAAAGAATGGCGCACTAGGAGGAGACTCTATGGTGGGGGAAACAGGGCTTCTGGTCAACTCTAGAATTGACCAGGGGGCTTCCAGTTAGGACCTTTGTGGCTCTTTGAGTGTTTAAGGTTGCCGAACAGAGGTGGTATTCAGCAAGTTCTGGAGAACCGGTAGTGGAAATTTTGCGTAGTTCAGAAACTGGTAAATACTTCTGGCTGGCCCTGCCCCCATCTATTCTCTGCCTCCCGAGTCCCAGCTGAACGGGAAGGAATGGGGATTTTACATGATCCTTCCCCTGCCACGCCCACCAAGCCACGCCCACCAAGCCACGCCCACCAAGCCATGCCCACAGAAACGGTAGTAAAAAATTTTTTGAATCCCACCCCTGTTGCCGGGCCTTGGTTTAGCTGTCCACCATTTTCCATCTTTCCAAAAATATCATTCCAGTTATCGTAAAACAAAGATACCCTCCGAATGCTTTCAGAGGGAAAACACACACACGGATTTTCTGGCAGAGATTCCACTCATTCATCAGTTGCAAGAAAACCGCCGAGCTCAGAGAGCACGAACTCGGATGCAATGGTATGTTTGCAGGTCTCGAGCCTATGAGACGGAGCAAGATGACACACATCACTAAGGACGAACATTTGTGTCGTTCCTTTGAACGAGCATCCAATGAAGCTTCACACGGTGTCACATTCTTTGCATAATGCATTATTATCACGGAGTCGTCGTCCCCCGCCCTCCCTCCTTTTTTCATTCCACGCGGAATGAATTCTCCAAGAGCTACCGAGAGTCATTTCCATGTGCCGTCATTATAAAGGAAATAAAAGCCCGGGACAAACCCAGCCTGCCTCTCTCACAATGCATGGAATTAAGTCCTTTGCCTTGTATTAATCACACGCCGAGTGTCATATTCTGGCAATAACAACTGCAAGAGGGAGCACTTGTGGCTGTTGTGTGTCCTGAACAGTGTGGCAGCTGCTCTGGCAGAGATTGAATTACAAATTTCAGTAAACAGCAAGGTGGTTACAGAAACTATGTGACATTAACCTCCTCCCTCACTCTCTCTGTGTGTCTCTGTGTCTCTGTGTCTGTCTGTCTGTCTCTCTCTCTTTGTTTCTGACTCTGTCTCTGTCTCTCGTCTCTCTCTCTCTCTGTGTATCTCTATGTGTCTCTCTGTCTCTGTATCTCTCTCTGTCTCTCTCTGTGTCTGTGTCTGTCTCTGTTTCTGTTTCTTTCTCTCTGTCTCTCTCTTTCTCTCTCTTTGTTTCTGTCTTTGTCTCTGTCTCTGTCTCGTCTCTCTCTCTCTCTCTGTGTCTCTGTGTCTCTCTCTGTGTTTGTCTCTCTCTTTCTGTCTCTCTCTGTGTCTGTGTCTGTCTGTATCTCTCTCTGTCTCTGTCTCTGTTTCTTTCTCTCTGTCTCTGTCTCTCTGTCTCTCTCTCTCTTTGTTTCTGTCTCTGTTTCTGTCTATCTCTCTCTCTTGTCTCTCTCTCTCTGTGTCTCTGTGTGTCTCTCTGTGTCTGTCTGTCTGTCTGTCTGTCTCTCTCTCTCTGTGTGTCTGTCTCTGTCTCTCTCTCTCTCTGTGGGTCTGTGTGTCTCTCTGTCTGTCTCTCTGTCTGCCTCTCTCTGTGTGTCTCTGTCTCTCTCTCTCTGTGTCTGCCTGTCTCTGTCTCTCTCTCTGACTCTCTCTTTCTCTCTCTCTCTCTCTGTGTCCCTCTCTCTGTCTCTCTCTGTGTGTCTGTGAGTGTGTGTCTCTCTCTCTGTCTCTCCTTATGTCTCTATGCAATTATGGTTTTCTTCTTGAATTCTACACATGTGCTAAGTCGATGCGTATTCCCCCGCTCAAAGCCATAAGAAGAAACGGGGGGTAGGGAGACAACAAATGAATTAATAACAGGAAATCATGAAGTTAAAAGTTCCCGTGGGTGCCTACAATTTTAAGATAAGCTTTTAGAATCAGGTTAATTGTAGACTTCTCCTCCTCCTCCTCCTCCTCCTCCTCCTCCTCCTCCTCCTCCTCCTCCTCCTTAAATCGAAAATAAAGTCATTTTATGGAATAGAACCTTGGCAGAATGTGGCACAGAGCCCACTGTTTATTGACACAGACATCATTTTTGGAGTCTTTAGCTGAGATACGCTCCTTATAAAGAGCTCAAAGGCAGTACGGGGAGTGGTTAAATCATCCTGAAGACAGATTTTTTTACATCTTTTCTCATCCATGGAAATTCACCGGATGACTTTAAGCCCATCTCATTATCTCAGTCCAACCAATTCCGCCAGAATATTATTGTGATAAGAGTATGGAAGCCACCTCGGCTTCTGAAAAGATTTGACATCTGATCTTTGCCGGGAGTGTTAATACAGGCGGTCCTTGACTTACGACCAAAATCCAGCCCAAAATTTCTGTTGCCAAGCGAGACAGTCATTGAGCCAAGGTGGCGCAGTGGTTAAATGCAGCACTGCAGGCTACTGCTAGATCAGCAGTTCAGCGGTTCAAATCCCACCGGCTCAGGGTTGACTCAGCCTTCCATCCTTCCGAGGTGGGTAAAATGAGGACCCAGATTGTTGGGGGCAATATGCTGACTCTCTGTAAACCGCTTAGAGAGGCCTGAAAGGCCTATGAAGCGGTATATAAGTCTACTGCTATTGCTATTGCTATTGAGTGAATGTTGCCTTATTTTACGACCTGAACTGCCACAGTTATTTAGTGAAGCACTGCAGTTGTTAAGTTAGGAAATGCTAAGTAAATCTCTCTTCCCCATTGACTTTGCTCATCAGAAGGTTGCAAATGGGGATCACATGGGACACAGCAACCGTCATAAATATGAGTCAGTGTCCAAGTGATCTGGATTTGAACACATGATCATATAACTTTAAAAGGCCACTAAAGGAACTGTTGCACACTGCGGTTCAGGACCCTGGAGAGCACCTTGAAGTTCAGGGTAGCTGATGATTTATTTTAACAGAGATTCAGGTTAATGTCAGGGTTCCAAATAGCATCCAAAATTAAATCAGAGTCCAAGGCAAAGGATTCCTCCAAGTTCCAATTGATTAAGAGAGCCATGTTGGCACATCTGGGAAAACCCGAATCTGAAAGCTTCCCTGTTTTCCCTACCCAGATGAAAATTCAAAATCTTGCCCCCCCACACCCACAAGTCCATCCCACGGTCCAATCTCCCACTGCCACGAAGACAGAGTCCACCCACCCAGTTCCGGCCAGGTGCAGAGACAAAGGATGACCTTGAGTTTCTAAGAAGAATGTTGTTATGGCTACCTATCACCTAACTCCACAACGTTCCCCCCATCCCAGATTCCCACCGTAGAAAGTGTGGCAGGCCTGAAGCCCAAAAAGAAAAGATGGCTTGCACACATGACACTGCTGTAAGTTGAGGACTACTTCGTAGGCAAATATTTAGGCAGGAATGTTTCACAAGGGGTGGCTCCTTGTATTGTACCGGATTGTACAGGAAGATGGAAATGGTTTGATAAGTGGTTTTGTCCTGACATATAAATGGTTTGGTGGATCTGTGGTTGTCCAGTTAGGACAAGTCAGATGGTCCTCAAAGAGTTGTCCTCTCCAGGAATTCCTTTTCTCCAGTTGAGGTCCAAATATACTCCATGTCATGAGTGGACCTCACCAGTTGATGCCAACTACAGTTTTTCTAGAGGGCAACATCCCTAATACATTTATTCAAGTCGTAATATCCCTTTGACTGCCTTTTGCTAGTTGCTTCATGGGATATTGTCCTTGAAAGTGACAGTGGTTGCTGAAGGCAGCAACCAGATCCCCATTGATTTGATTTGATTTGATTTGATTATATTTATATGCCGCCCTTTTCCCCCGAAGGGGACTCAGGGCGGCTCACAATTCAAATCAGGGAAGGGGGGTACAGACAGAAAATAAAAAGACGAAACATAACAATACATATTTAAAAACACACAACAGTCATACCATTCGAGACGGGGGCAACAGCTCTTTAGCCCCAGGCCTGTCGGAACAGCCAGGTTTTAAGGGCTTTCCGGAAGGCCTGGAGGGTGGTGAGGGTTCGAATCTCCATGGGGAGTTCGTTCCAGAGGGTCGGAGCAGCCACAGAGAAGACCCTCCCCCGGGTAGTCGCCAGTCGGCACTGGCCGGCGGATGGAATTCGGAGGAGGCCTAATCTGTGGGATCTAATCGGTCTAGTGGAGGTGATTGGCAGCAGGCGGTCTCTCAAGTACCCAGGTCCAATACCATGAAGGGCTTTATAAGTGATGACTAGCGCCTTGAAGCATATCCGGAGACCAATAGGCAGCCAGTGCAGCTCCATCCTTCTGTTGAGCATAGCAGAAGGTCAGAATCAGAACAAACAAATCAGAATCAGAACAGAGCTGGAAGGGACCTTGGAGGTCTTCTAGTCCTACCCCCTGCTCAAGCAGGAGATCCTATATCATTTCAGACAAGACTCTTGTTAAAAACCTCCAGTGATGGAACACCCATGACTTCTGGAGCCAAGCTGTTCCACTGGCTAATTGTTCTAACTGCCAGGAAGTTTCTCCTTAGTTCTAAGTTGCTTCTCTCCTTGATTAGTTTCCACCCATTGCTTCTTGTCCAGCCTTCGGGTGCTTTGGAGAATAGCTTGACCCCCTCTTCTTTTGGGCAGCCCCTCAAATACTGAAATACTGCTCTCATGCCCCCCCCCCAGTCCATCTTTTCTCTAGACTAGCCAAACCCAGTTCCTGCAGCCATTCTTCATCTGTTTTAGTCTCCAGGCCTTCCATCATCTTGGTTGTTCTGCTCTAAATTTTTTCCAAAGTCTCAAAATCTTTTTTGTAGTATGTTGACCAAAATTGGCTGCAGTCTTCCAGCTGTGGCCTTGCTAAGGCTTTACAAAGTGGTACTAACACTTCACATGATTTTGATTCTATGCCTCTGTATACAACCAAGAATTGTATTAGCCTTTTTGGCTGCTGCAGCACATGGCTGGCTCATATTCAAGCAATCATCAAGGAGGACTGCAAGATTCCTCTCACAGCTACTGGATTTTGAACCAGGCATCACCTAATGTGCATTTGTACCTTTGATGCTTGGTATTTGCCCAGATATAAAACGTTGCTTTTCTCCACATTAAATTTCATGTTGTTGGGCTATATGGATCTATACGGATCCTGTATGGATTGTTTCAAGCCATCTGCACTCATCCTAGTAGGGCTGCAATTGTGATATGAAGCAGTGGTGGGATTCAATTTTTTTTTTTACTACCGGTTGTGTGGGCGTGGCTTGGTGGGTGTGGTATGGCTGGGAAGTCGTGGCAGGGGAAGGATACTGCAAAATCCCCATTCCCACCCCACTCCAGGGGAAGGATACTGCAAAATCCCCATTCCCACCCCACTCCAGGGGAAGGATACTGTAAAATCTCCATTCCCTCCACACTCCAGGGGAAGGATACTTCAAAATCCCCATTCCCACCCCACTCCAGGGGAAGGATACTGTAAAATCTTCATTCCCTCCCCACTCCAGGGGAAGGTTACTGTAAAATCTCCATTCCCACCCCACTCCAGGGGAAGGATACTGTAAAATCTCAATTCTCACCCCACTCCAAGGGAAGGATGCTGTAAAATCTTCATTCCCACCCTACTCCAGTGAAAGGATACTGTAAAATCTCCATTCCCTCCCCACTCCAAGGGAAGGATACTGCAAAATTCCCATTCCCACCCCACTCCAGGGGAAGGATACTGCAAAATCTCCATTCCTTCCCCACTCCAGGGGAATGATACTGTAAAATCTCCATTCCCACCCCACTCCAGGGGAAGTCTACTGCAAAATCTCCATTCCCTCCCCACTCCAGGGGAAGGATACTGCAAAATCCCCATTCCCACCCCACTCCAGGGGAAGGATACTGCAAAATCTCCATTCCCATCCCACTCCAGGGGAAGGATACTGTAAAATCTCCATTCCCTCCCCACTCCAAGGGAAGGATGCTGCAAAATCTCCATTCCCTCCACACTCCAGGGGAAGGATACTGCAAAATCTCTATTCCCTCCCGATCAGCTGGGACTTGGGAGGCAGAGAATAGATGGGGGCGGGGCCAGCCAGAGGTGGCATTTGCCGGTTCTCCGAACTACTCAAAATTTCCGCTACTGGTTCTCGAGAATTGGTGAGAACCTGCTGAATCCCACCCCTGATCTGAAGCTTGCCTCCAACAGCCCAGCATGTCAAGTATGATTACTGAAAATCAAAGCAAGATCCTTTTTTAATTTGAGAGGGAGCCTTAATTAATATCTCAGCTAATGTCCTTTACATACTAAATAGAGGAACCTTAATTTTTCCTCGGCGGTTCATGAGAGAATCTGTCAGGAACGTGCTTTCCATAACAACAACAATAGCAACAACAATAGCGACGTTATGATCAAACAGCTTTGGTTGCTAAAATTCTACCGATTTTGGTTGTCCATCAATTTTAATTTTTCCGCAAAGCTTGCTCCTGTGGGTGGTGCTTGGAATGCAAAGCAGAGAATAGACCAAAATTTAAATATATACATATATTTTTTCAGGACACTCCACAAAGGAATAAGCAAATGTCTTCCTATTACGAGAGAGCTGACCTTCGAAAAATGCTCACCGGTTAGTAGATGATGTAAATATTTGTGTATAGATATGTCACCCTGTCTTGTGAAGTTTGGAGGTGTTGACAATGTTTAACCTGGAGGGGGAAAAAACTTCAGAAGGACATAATGACCACCATCATCATCATCAAGTATATCAAGAGATGCCCTGTAGAAAATGGGGTATTGCTGTTCAGAATTGCTCCAGAAGACAAGATAAGAAACAATGGCTTTAAATCACAAGGATTTAGGTTGAACATCAGGGGGAGAAATAATAAAAGAATAGTAAGTTCCATTGTAATGGAATCAATGAAGGGGTTTAAATAGAGACTGGATGAGATGCTGTAGTATCAGATGGAATAGCTGATGGCCAAGGTCCTTTCATCCTTACATTTTATGATTTTAAATAACCGGATGGATTCCTGGTGACTTCATAGATACTTCCAAAAGGTTTCCTTAGAAATGGTCGGAGTGATTTTTCCATTACTTTCTTCCAGGGTATTTTTCAATTCCAAGTCTAGTTTATCATGTTATCATCTCCTCCTCCTCCCTGCAAATCTCACCCCCTTCTAGCACTGAATATGTTACTTAGTTGGGTAATGAAACATCTGCAACCAAACAAGGCTTAGAGAGCATCAAGGACCCCACTTTCTCCTCCTCCTCCTCCTCCTCCTCTTCCTCCTCCTCCTCCTCCTCCTCCTCCTCCTCCTCCTCCTCCTCCTCCTCCTCCTCCTCCTCCATAACATCACCGATGCTCTGGAATAACTCCCTCAAGTAGCTAAGCTGGCCTGTTTGGTGAACGGCCTTCCAGAGGTTGGTGATGATTAAACTGTTAAAAAAGCCCTTTGTACACCATCTATGATTTTGATCTGATTGTAATTATTTATAGTAATAGCTATGTTGGATTCTGGTAATGGAACTGTATTTCCTGAAGTTGTGATTGGGACTAGGCTTAACCGGAGTCTTATTTTGCTATGGACCTTACTGTATATTCCTGTTTTTGTCAGTCAATAAACAGTGCAAGTATTAATCCTTAATTGGTTCTTCCTTTCTATCTCTGCATATCTGTGGATTCCTTTGTGTAATTCCCTTTGCACCAAAGAGAACCAGATGGGGGAAAATACTAATATATAAAGGCAGACAATGTTATAAAAGCAACTTTCCACCCGCATACTGATTTGCGGCTTAGTTTAATTTAGAGTCAAAATGTTGCTTCGGGTCCTACACTCCACTCTCAAATTACGCACATGATTTTTAGTGGTGGTTTTATATTTCCCTGCCCCTACTTAAACCTTTGGAACAATACTGTGTCCTAATCAAGTACTATTTCTAAAGCTTTGCGGAGAGGATGTGACAGTTCCATTGAGATCTGGGCAGTCTTTGCTGTAGGAGGAATGTAACAGAGTAGAATAACAGAATAACAGAGTCCGAAGGGAGCACAGAGGTCTTCTAGTCTGACCCCCTGATCTCTCTGTCTCTTTCTGTCTCTGTCTTGCTCTGCTTTTCTTTGTAACGTACCAACATCTACCCTGTTTCCCTGAAAATGAGACCTCCCCGGATAATAATCCCAATTGGCCTTTTGAGCACATGCGCTAAAATAAGCCCTCCCCCAAAATATTGCAACACAGCAGCAGCCATGAGGTGACCACACTCACCGCCTCCTGCACCTCAAAAATAATAAGATATCCCCGAAAATAAGGCCAAGTGCTTATTTCGGGGGTCAAAAGAAAATAAGACCATGTCTTATTTGGGGGGGAAACACGGTATGTATCATCTCTCTGTCTCTCTCTCTATCCCTCCATCATCTGTCTGTCTGTCTGTCTGTCTGTCTGTCTATCTATCTATTCTATCATCTCTCTCTCTCCCTCGCCCCCTCTCTCTGTCTGTCTGGTTCCAGCGACCCAGGCCACCAACCACTACTAGTTCGGCCAAACCAGTCCGAACCGGTAGGAATCTATCTCTGTAGCTATCCATCTATGTATTGTCTCTCTGTCTCTCTGTCCCTCTCTCTGTCCCTCTCTTTTAAATCTATCTATCTATCTATCTATCTATCTATCTATCTATCTATCTATCTATCTATCTATCTATCTATCTATCATCTATCATCTATCATCTATCATCTATCATCTATCATCTATCATCTATCATCTATCATCTATCATCTATCATCTATCATCTATCATCTATCATCTATCATCTATCATCTATCATCTATCATCTATCATCTATCATTTACATACCTACTATCTATCTATCTATCTATCTATCTATCTATCTATCTATCTATCTATCTATCTATCTATCATCTATCTATCATCTATCATTTACATACCTACCTATCTACCTACCTATCACCCACCCACCCACCTTTCTACCTACCTACCTACCTACCTATCTACCTATCTACCTATCTACCTATCTACCTATCATCTATCTATCTATCTATCTATCTATCTATCTATCTATCTATCATCTACCTACCTACCTACCTACCTACCTACCTACCTATCTACCTATCTACCTATCTATCTATCTACCTATCATCTATCTATCTATCTATCTATCTATCTATCTATCTATCTATCTATCTATCTATCTATCTTCTACCTACATACCTACCTACTCTATCTATCATCTATCTATCTATCTATCTATCTATCTATCTATCTATCTATCTATCTATCTATCTATCTATCTACCTACCTACCTACCTACCTACCTACCTACCTACCTACCTACCTACCTACCTATCTATCTATCTATCTATCTATCTAATCTTTCCCTCTCTCTCTCTCCCCCTCCCTCCCTCCTCCCCTCTCTCATTTGGCTTAATTTCTCAGCTCCCCACACCATGTTTTAAAAATTCAACCCTATGCCAGTGTGTATGTGTGCAGAAGGCGAATCTCCTTCCTGCAGCCCTCACAGCCATCCAATTACAGTTTGGGGCTGGATGTGGCATGCAAGCTAATAGGGAGAAGAATTCACACACACCTCATACCTGGTTACTGGCCCTAGGAAGCTCCCTCAACTCTCTGCTGATCAGGATTCAGCTGGTTTTATTTCAGGCGACGTTTGCATGATTCTGACGAACGGCAGTTCTTCCACTCGCCCTCCGACACTTTGACAACAAAAACACAGCATTTATTTGGGGCAGGGTGTGTGAGTGCAGGCAGGGTGGTTAGGATTGCAAGGAGCAGAGAAAGCGGATGTCAGACAAAACCCCAGCTCTCCATCAGAAGCCAAGGTGGCGCAGTGGTTAAATGCAGCACTGCAGGCTACTGCTAGATCAGCAGGTCAGCGGTTCAAATCTCACCGGCTCAGGGTTAACTCAGCCTTCCATCCTTCCGAGGTGGGTAAAATGAGGACCCAGATTGTTGGGGGCAATATGCTGACTCTCTGTAAACCGCTTAGAGAGGCCTGAAAGCCCTATGAAGCGGTATATAAGTCTACTGCTATTGAGAAGGGGAGCTCCGCCGAAGTTTGAGTTTGAGTTTAATAACATTTGTATGCCACCCACTCCCATTGGGACTCTGGGCGGCTCACAGCAAAATAAAAGCATTTAATTTTTTTTAAAAAAACAATATTTAAAATTAATACATCATTCATTCAGTCAAATGGGGCTGGATATTAATCAACAGCCCCAGGCCTGCCGGAACAGCCAGGTCTTAATCGCTTTATGGAAGGCCAGGAGAGTGGTAAGGGTCCGGATCTCTGCGGGTAGCTCGTTCCACAAGGCCGGTGCAGCTACAGAGAAGGCCCTCCCCCGGGGGGCCGCCAGCCGGCATTGTCCAGTCGACGGCACCCCGAGGAGGCCCAACCTGTGCGATCTTATTGGTCATTGGGAGGTGAATGGCAGGAGGCGGTCTCTCAGGTAGCCAGGTCCAATACCATGTAGGGCTTTAAAAGTAACGACTAGCACTTTGAAGCGGGTCCGGTAACCAATGGGGAGCCAGTGCAGCTCCCGGAGGATAGGTGTAACATGGGTGTATCTAGGTACACCCAGTATCGCTCGCGCGGCTGCATTCTGGACCAACTGTAGTCTTCGAACACTCTTCAGGGGCAGCCCCATGAAGGAGTGTGCTGTGTGAACTCTACAGCTCCAAAGTTTTCTTTGGCTATTCAGATATTATTAATGCAATGGGAGAGAGAGGGCTGTTTTGCAAGCTTTCGTCAAGCTGAGCTGTGAAAGAAACTTCAGGCAGCCTCTCTCTCTCTCTCTCTCTCTTTCTCTCTCTCTCCCCTTCATACAACCTTAATTGTGTATCTTGTCACTGCAAACCTTTGAGACCTGTGATTATTCCAGCCAATTTGAAATGATGCCTGCCTGAGGTTTGCAAATCTCACTTCGGGGGCTTTAGAAAATGTCAGAAACTAAATACCGTATTTATGATGTACGCGCAGCTTTTGAAAAACCGCCGCTCCAAAGAATATGGTTCAATGGGCTAATCGGTCTTTGAAAAAAGTCCTGGGATTACGTCCCCCGCCCATCGCCTTGATACGCGGGGATTTGAAAAAAAGAAGGTTAAAAAAAAGCCTTTAACTTCTTCCAGGAAAAGAAACAATCAGCGATGCCAAAAAAACACAACCTTTTGTTGAAAGCTTCCGTCCTCCTTTAGAGGCAGGTGAAGAGCCGTGACTACGCGACTCCAAAATCTCAGCGGGCTTGAATTAGGGCCTGCTGTATCTCCTCTGAATTTTGGACCTCTTGGTAACCCCAGAGCTGCATTCCTCAGTCTATTTTTCTCTCCAACTGGCCACTTGCCAACAGCAGCCCCAGGTCGGCCTTGTAAAATTGTCTACGTGGGATGGAAGACGGTGTAGACAACTCACGTCAGATCTAACCAGCTTTGCAGCGGCTGGAGATCAGTGGTGGGTGGCAGGCGGTACGCCCCGATACAGGCGTACCGGACCCTGTCCGGAGCACCGGGTACTGTTTCAGTACGCTGCTCCAGAGGGCCCACCTGCCCGTCCGAGCTCCTTACCTGTCCTTTAAAGCCTTTGGTGCATCCGTACATGCCCATGGCATGTACACTCCCTGCGTGACTCTCCGCCGAGCAGTTGGAGCATTGCAGAGGCTTGTGGAAGCATCACTGGTAGCTATAACGCATGTGCCTGCCTTGCACACTTGCCCGCAGCCATGTGGTTGACGCCGGGCCCGTTCCAACCATACCGGTTGGAACCGGATCTGGAAGCCACCGCTGCTGGAGATCGAACGACGTTCTGCAAATGTGTGTTTTGTCACCGGACAATGCAAGGAGAGTGGTGGTTGAAGGGACACCCCAGGTGCCATCTTTGTTCTTTATGTGAGGAACGTGACCCCCCATCTGGAAGGTTCCGTCACCTGATTCTTGAACCCAGCTCCCTTTTGGGCATTAGGTGCTGAGGGGCTAAAACAGTGATGGCTAACCTTTTTGTCGCCGCGTGCTGAAAGCACATGTGTGGGCCCGACAGCATGTGCACGCGACAGCACATTGCGCATGCACACAGCCATAATGCAATGCATGCATGACACCCCCTGTGCGCCCCACCCCCTGTGCATGCGACCCCCCCACATCCTCCCCCCACATGCATGCACGACCTCCCACGCCCCATTTTGGACCTAGTGGGCATCCATGCAGCCTCCTGGGACCAAAAATTGGCCGTGGGGTGGGGCGCTGCACCCCTATGATCCCCCCACCCCCGCACATGCCCCCAATCTCCTGTTCATGTGCAGGTGTCTCCCACATGCAGCCTGCCCCCATGCATATGCGGCTGAGACCTGAAAATCGGCTAGCCGGCAGGAGGCACGCGCTCATGCGCCGTGGAGCTGAGCTAGGGCAACAGCTCGCATGCCTGAAGAGAGGGCCCTGCGTGTTGCCCGTGGCACACGTGTCATAGATTCTCCATCACGGGCCTAGAAAGATCACAGAGAAGAAGAACAAGGATGAGAAGAGTCTGGGGGCTATGAATGCTTACGGGAACTGGGTCTCTCTAGTCTATTGAAGGGCAATTCTACGCATCACTACAGCCGCGAGAATAACATTCGCACAAAACTGGAAAAATAATTGCACACCAACAGAAGAAAATGTAATTAAAAAAACAATATTGGAATGTGCAGAGATGGATAGGCTCACGGAAGAACTAAAAGAGAAAGAAGAATCTGAATACTACGCCGTATGGGATTTTTTTGTATAATTGGCTAGAGGAAAGGAGGGAAAAAATCAGGGAAGCAAAAAAGAAATCAATAGGCAACTACAAAAACCGGGAAACGATTAAAAGGTAGAAATACGGGTTAGACTCACCTAACCCGTAATTATACAAAATGACTTAAATGTAGTAAAGGCAGTTTGTAAGTTTGTAAGTTTAATTTTATTTCTAGGCCGCCCGATCCCGAAGGACTCCGGGCGGCTTACAGAAGGGAAGAGAAAGAAAATAAAAGAAAGTAAAAATAAAAATAGACAAGTTAAAAACAACACAGATACATTCGTTTCAGTCGGGGCTGGACCTCAACAATGAGGTCAACAGCCCCAGGCCTGCCGGAAAAGCCAGGTCTTGACAGCTTTTCTGAAGGCCATGAGGGTGGGTGAGGTCCGGATTTCTGGGGGTAGTTCGTTCCAAAGGGCCGGGGCAGCCACAGAGAAGGCTCTCCTCCGGGGAGCCGCCAGCCGACATTGTCTGGCTGACGGCATCCGAAGGAGGCCAACCCTGTGGGATCTTACTGGCCACTGGGAGAAATGTGGCAGTAGGTGGTCTCGCAGGTATCCTGGTCCTAAGCCATGTAGGGCTTTAAAGGTAATAACCAACACCTTGAATTGCGTCCGGAGACCAATGGGTAGCCAGTGCAGCTCGCGGAGGACAGGTGTAACATGGGTGTGCCTAGGCACACCCAATATCGCTCGCGCGGTTATACATAGAATATATCAAATATTATATATAGAATGAAAAAATGTATGAAATAATATAAATGCACAGATATATAAAGATTTATTTGCATAGATAAAAGAACCACAACAGATATGTAAAAAGAAATGTAACGTGTTGCAAAGATGTGAAGTTTGTACAAACAAAATAATAAAAAAGAAGAGGAGGAGGAGGAGAAGGACAAGTGGGGGCATGACAGCAGTCTTCCAAAATCTGAAGGCTGTGACTGGCAGGAGATTGTCTTTGCTTGAAAACCTTCAATGGCGGAGGGCCCACGATTCCAAGAGGTGAGGTGTTCCACTGATGAATCCTTCTCACTGTCAAGAAATTTCTCCTTAGTTCCAGGTTCCTGTGACAAGCTTCCACCTCTTCTCCAAAGCACCCAGAAGTAGGACAAGGAGGCATGGGTGGAAGCTTGTCAGAGGAACATCCAACTAAAGAGAAATTTCCTGACAATGGGAACCATTAAACCATGGACTATCTCGCCTCCTTGTGGATGCTCCATCGTGGAAGGTTTTCAAGGAAAGAATTGTCCATGGTGGTATAAAGACTCCTGTTTTTATGCCAGAGGGTCGGACTAGAAGACCTCCAAGGTCCCAACCAGCCCAATGAACCTAGGATTCTGTGAAGAGCACTGGGGGCCTAGTTTGGTATAATATCACCTCTCAGTCCTTGTTCTCATGCAAAGTTGCCTATATTAAAAGACAATCAACCTCTATTCTCCATCTATTTCCCAAGCTGGTTATCTTTTTCCAGCCTTCCTCCGATTAATGCTTCAAACGAGGAAGGTTCCTAGTGCACCTTGTCTCAGCTGCATGCGCTGCTTCGTGGGAAAACATTCTTCACCCCTCCGCTGTGAATATAATTTTCCATAAGGGCAGGTTTGACCTTGGTTTGAATTAGCAGAGTGGTAGTGCGTGCGTGATGGACAACTCAATGGCTTTTTAACTGAGGTTGATGAGAGCATTGCGAGAGGGGATTGGAGCTTGAAGCAATGCAACTTGAGAAGGAGATGCAAGCTTTGATCTAAAAAAATTTGGGAAGCTTGTTAGATCAAAGAACATGGATCACAGTGTATTGAATTGTAGAGTCCCCTTCCTCGGTGTGTGAGATGAACTCATATATATATTTACAGTCATTCTTTACTATAATACTCATTTATATATACTACCCTCAAAACGACGCTATAGAGCACTGCACACCAAGACAACTAGACACAAAGACAGTTTCCCCCCCCAAATGCCATCATTCTCTACATGGGGCTGCCCCTGAAAAGCGTTCGGAGACTACAATTGGTCCAGAATGCAGCCGCACGATACACCCATGTTACACCCATCCTCCGCGAGCTGCACTGGTTCCCAATCGGTCTCCAAACGCGCTTCAAGGTGCTGGTTATCACCTTTAAAGCCCTACATGGCTTAGGACCTGGATATCTACGGGACCGTCTTTTGCCACATACCTCCCAGCGTCCGATAAGATCTCACAGGGTGGGCTTTCTCTGGGTGCCGTCAACTAGACAATGTCGTTTGGCGGCTCCTCGGGGGAGGGCCTTCTCTGTAGCTGCCCCTGCCCTATGGAACAATCTACCCCTAGAGATCCGGACCCTCCCCACTCTTGCTGCCTTCCGAAACTCTATTAAGACCTGGCTTTTCTGGCAGGTCTGGGGCTGTTGACCTCTTGAATGAGGTCTAGCCCCACTAAGGTTGAGTGTATGTTGTGTCTTTTTAACTTGCCTTGTCTTCTACTTTTTAAACTTTTTAGTATTCTTTTAAATTGTTTTTATGTAAGCCGCCCAGAGTCCTTCGGGATTGGGCAGCATATAAATTTATTAAACATTGAAACATTAAACATTCTGCTAAACAAATAATTCCCTCATCACTGTCAAACTATTCACTGAGGCTGCATTACTATTATTATTAGTTTTTTCATCGTTCCTATCACGTATCTCCTCCCACTTATGACTGCAGGACTGTAACTGCGTTGATCAACTCCATGATCCCATCTCAATTATTCCCATCTCCATCACCTCCATTACCTCAATCTTCATCATCTCCATCATCCTCATCCCTATTTCTATCTCCATTACCATCACCACCTCCATCATTTCCATCACCTCCATCTTTGTCATCTCCATCATCCTCATCTCCATCATCCCCAACCCCTCCATCCCCTCGATCATTTTCATCATCTCCCCCAACTTCATCATCCCCATCTCCATCTCCACCTCTCCTTTTGGCAAAAATAGCGTCACCTTTCTCCCCCTTTCCTTGATCTCCGGTATGAATCACTGTTACAGCCATCGACCTCCAAGAAAATATATTTGATGAGCCCTTCATTTCTCCCCCACCCACCCATCTCCAGCAACATTTATGTCGTTTGCACTCACCATAAAGAGGACGGGATTACAAAGTGTTTGATTTTCTCTTGGAGACCTCAAAAGGCAGGGACCACAGCAAGCCTTGAGTGCTGGAAGGCCTTGCAGCTGATGAGGGAGGATATCAATAATTCATGCTTGCCCTCTGATTAGCAAAGACTTAATTGGACCTCTACGACGGCGCTGGCCTCTTTTCCAGATGCATGTCAAAATGTGAGCCTGTTAACTAAGGGGCAAAGTTAATTCCTATTAAGGGGCACCGATGAACCTCAAGGGAGTCTCTGGGGAAGAGAACAAATAAGATTACATTCTCCTATCATTCAGCCAAATCCCTGGGGAATAGGACAACTCATTTAGCAAAGATCTCCTGACCGTAATTGCTCGGTTAGCTCTAAAAGACACCGGAGTACCGGATCGCATCTCAGGATGCTGAAAATGCTTCCCAAACCATGAAAAAAAGAAGAAGAGAGGAACCTTTTTCTAGACTTCATTCGCTGGAGACTTAATTTTGTTATTGCCCAATCATTGGGTTAATAAGAATTCAAAATGTGTTTTTTTAAAATTACTTCTTGATTTCAAAGAAATAATAAAGAAGATACGGATGTGCACAGAAATGGACAGGCTGACTCTAGAGCTCAAAGGCAAGGATGACCACGAAATCTGGGACAAATGGTACCGATGGTTAGAATCAAAGGGAAAATAGCAATAGCAATAGTTAGACATATACCGCTTCGTAGGGCTTTCAGCCCTCTCTAAGCGGTTTACAGAGTCAGCATATTTGCCCCCAACAACAATCTGGGTCCTCATTTTACTCACCTCGGAAGGATGGAAGGCTGAGTCAACCCTGAGCCGGTGAGATTTGAACAGCCGAACTGCAGAACTGCAGTCACTGAAGTAGCCTGCAGTGCTGCATTTAACCACTGCGCCACCTCGGAAAAGGTTGGGAGAGAAAAACACGGATAAGTTAAGAACTGGAAAATAAGGTATTAATATTGTACGATAGGTAGGAACTGGATACGTATATGTACTGATAGTAACTATATACTGAAAGGGATGAATGGGTAGGTAATTTGACTGACTACACAGGCGTATGTAACAGATATAAACTGTAATTGCTGTAAGATCAAAAAAAAAAAACCTCCATGGAAATGATTAGGCCAGAAATATTGCATTATGTCCAACGTCTTTAATGTTTGCCTAATAAACATCTTTAAAAAAAGGGAATTGAAAATGTTTTGTCTTTCCTCAAAGAATCAGGAAAGAAGGGCTGGCGATTATCGGTCAGCCCTGGGAGCCATCTTTTCCGTCGGAGCTTCAGGGCTGTGACGTTCAGTGCCCTGGGAAAACAGGAGAGGGGATGAGAAGGAGTGGTGGAGGAGTAGCCATAACAACATTCTTTTCTATGGGCGTCAAGGGCATTCAGTCTGCACTGGATAGCAGTAACTGGGGGTTGTCTCCAGTTGAGACGTTGAAATGATTGTGTTATGGGCTTGTGGGTGCAGGGCATGGATCTTGGACTTCCTTTTGGGTGGGGAAAACACGGAACTCTAATAAAATGGAACTTTGAGGAACTTCAAGTTTCGGAGTCTTCTTTCGTTGAGTGTTCCTTGGAAACCTGATACTGTGGGGACATCTGGCAGGAAGGGTGGAGGACACTCACAGGAGTGTGTCATGGAGGGAGAGGAAGGTTATGGAGACACATTAGTGGAAGAGGTAATGGAGCTCCCATTTCATAGAACTTAGAATCATAGGGTTGGAAGCAACCTTGAATGTCTTCTAGTCCAACTCCCTGTTCAAGCACGGAATCCTATATCATTCTGGACAAATCATTGTCTAGTCTCTTCCTGAAAACCTCCAGTGATGGAAGAGCCACCAGTCCTGTAATTAGAAGGTTGGATAACTCAGCTGGGCTGGTTGCCATTCATATGCATCTGAACTGGCTGCAAACTGGTAACCCATTGGCCGTCTTGAGAAGGTGCTGATTTCCTCCATCTCCAGAAGAACAATTTCCTCTTTTCTTATTCATGGATAAGTCAGAATAGAGCTGGAAGGGACATTGGGGGGGGGGGGGTCTTCTACTCCAACCCTCTTCTCAAGCAGGAGACCCTAAACCATTTTCAGACAAGTGTCCTGTTTCTTCTTGAAAACCTCCAGTGATGGAGCACCCACAACATCTGGAGGCAACTTCTGTTCCACTGGTTGATTGTCCTCACTGTTAGGAAGTTTCTCCTCCATTCCAGGTTGCTTCCACTCCTCCTTTAGTTTCCATCCATTGTTTCTTGTCCTGGGTAAGAATCTTGGGTTTGGTTTCAATTCTCAGCAGGTTCAACCACCCCAGGGAGGGGCTGTGGATTCTGCAATCCCAAACATTTAAAAGAGCACCTAATGCCTTGTTCCTCCATTTACCTGTATCCTTGTACTTGAGTTGCTGCTTCTGTCACTTCCATACATCATCATCAGCTCTGGCCTTCATGTTGGAATAACAGCCATAGATGTCATTTGTGTTAGTGACTCAATGCCATGTTTGCCGAGCAAATGGGAATGAATAAAATTAAGGTAAAGGAAGCAAGCAAAGGTGGAGCCATCTTTCCACTGATTAAAGGTGAAAGAAAAGAGTGCGAAAATGTGTTTGCTCTTCACTATTAAAAATCCTTAAGATTTTGTTAATTGGACATGCAAACTCAGGGCAAAGAGGTGGACGAGAAATTTACAGAGCCACCGACTTGCATGGTGTGTTTTTTTTAATCTGTTTCTCTTCTGTTTGTCTTTTTACCTTTTTCTTAAAATTTTATTTCTGTAAGCCGCCCGGAGTCCTTCAGGGTTGGGCGGCCTATAAATTTAATAAATAGAAATAGAAATAGAAATCTTCCCTGGCTCAGAAAAATCACTGGGATGGTGTCTGCGAAAGAAACGAAAGGAAGATGATGACAGATGCAGACAAAAATGTTGAAGTGCACCAGCACTCGGCTGACAACAAAAGTGTTTATTGCCAAGACCGTGATTTTTCTGGGTTTTGTAACGCAGGACTGTGAAAATGGGATCTTTAGAATGTCTGATAAAAGAAAACGGGTTGGCTTTGAATTGTAGCTCCAGAGAAATTGTCAGGAAGACCTTGTTCAGCGCGAAGAACAAATAAATACTAGCTGAAATAAAAAAGTCAGGTTGCTATGTGGGAACTCTAATAGTGGAAGCCGGGACTGAAATGTTTTGGATGCATAATGTCAAGGCAGTGCAGTCCTTGGAGATGTTGGAGAGAGAGAGAATGAAAGAGAGGATGAAAGAGAGAATGAAAGAGAGAGAGAGAAAAAATAATAATAGAGGGAGAGAGAGAGAGAATGAGAGAGAATGAGGGAGAGATAAAGAGAGAATGAGAGAGAGAATGAGAGAGAGAATGAGAGAGAGAATGAGAGAGAGACAGAGAGAGAATGAGAGAGAGATAAAGAGAGAGAATGAGAGAGAGAATGAGAGAGAGAATGAGAGAGAGACAGAGAGAGAGAATGAGAGAGAGAATGAGAGAGAGAATGAGAGAGAGAATGAGAGAGAGAATGAGAGAGAGAATGAGAGAGAGAATGAGAGAGAGACAGAGAGAGAGAATGAGAGAGAGACAAAGAGAGAGAATGAGAGAGAGAATGAGAGAGAGATAAAGAGAGAGAATGAGAGAGAGAATGAGGGAGAGAATGAGAGAGAGAATGAGAGAGAGAATGAGAGAGAGACAGAGAGAGAGATAAAGAGAGAGAATGAGAGAGAGAATGAGAGAGAGATAAAGAGAGAGAATGAGAGAGAGAGAGAGAGATATGAGGGAAGCAAAGAAACTGATATATCTTGTAAGCAACTTACAAGAACACAGAGGTGCTATTACCGGCTCTGATGTTCAAGGAGAGTTGGAAGTGATTGAATAAGAACTACTTGGAGCAACCCAGGGGAAGGGATTCGGTGTACACATTGAATTGGAAAATATGTGGCAAGCAATGAAGTCTCTTTTGTTTCCTTGGCTTTGATGGAGAAGGACGAGGACGAGGACGAGGAGGAGGGGGAAAGGAAGAAGAGAAGAAGTAGAAAAAAGAGGGGAAGAAGAAAAGGGATAGGAAGAAGGAGGAAAAGGAGAAGGAGAAGAAGGATGATGATGATGATGATGATGATGATGATAACCTATCCTCCGTGAGCTGCACTGGTTACCGATTGGTCTCCGGATACGTTTCAAGATGCTAGTCGTCACTTATAAAGCCCTTCATGGTATTGGACCTGGGTACTTGACAGACCGCCTGATGCCAATTACCTCCCAAAGACCCATTAGATCACACAGATTAGGCCTCCTCCGGGTTCCGTCTACCAGCCAATGCCATCTGGCTACTACCTGGGGGAGGGCCTTCTCTGTGGCAGCTCCGGCCCTTTGGAACGAACTCCCAGCAGAGATTCGGACCCTCACCTCTCTCCAGGCCTCCCAAAAAGCTGTTAAAACCTGGCTGTGTTGGCAGGCCTGGGGTCGATGAGTTCCCTTCCCCGCTCGATCTGTGTGGCTGTTGGTTGTTTTAATTTCCCTGTACTTTTTGTTGTAGTTCTTGTGTTTCCCTTCCCTCCTTTGGGTTTGTGCGCCGCCCTGAGTCCCGCTGGGAATAGGGCGGCATATAAATAAAATGAACCTCGAACCTCGATAGAGAGGGAGAGAAGAAGGAGGCGGAGGATAAGAGGAGGAGGAGGAAAGGAAGAAGAAAAGAAGTAGAAAAAAGAGGGGAAGAAGAAAGGGGATAGGAAGAAGGAGGAAAAGGAGGAGAAGAAGGATGATGATGATAGAGAGAGAGAGAAGAAGGAGGAGGAGGGGAAGAGGAGGAGGAGGAAAGGAAGAAGAGAAGAAGTAGAAAAAAGAGGGGAGGAAGAAAGGGGATAGGAAGAAGGAGGAAAAGGAGAAGGAGAAGAAGGATGATGATGATAGAGATGGGGAGAAGAAGGAGGAGGAGGAGAAGAGAAGGAGGAAAGGAAGAAGAGAAGTAGAAAAAAGAGGGGAAGGAGGAGGATAGGAAGAAGAAGATGAAGACAATGAAGAAAACAAAGAAGATGAAAAAGGAGAAGAGGAGGATGAGGAGGATGAGGAGAAGAAGTTGTTGTTGTTATCCATTCAGTCATATCTGATTAGTCTGAGGATTCCACTATCTATTATTCAGGACGCGATACCAGAAAAAACACAAATGGAGTGGCATTTATTGTAAGCAAGAAAGTTACCAGATCAGAGGAAAACTTCTTAACTGTCAATCACTGAATTATAACCATGAGAATTCCCTCAGCATCAGAGTTATCCAAGTCTATGCCCCAATGGTTGTGCAACAGAGCTTGAAAACGAAGGCTCTTGCACCATGGTCCAAGAAACTCTGAAAGAAGGGACAAAAGAAAGAGATATTGTTCTCATTTTTGGTGATTTCAATGCAAAAATTGTCAAATAAGTGGATGCAGGTACAATTTTGCCAAGAAAACTAATTTAGGATCTAGAACAGAACAGAACAGAACAACAGAGTTGGTACATGGAAATACATGATTCAAACAATGCAACCTCTGCTTATTCACTTGGACCTCACCAAACAGACTTCTCTGTAATCAGCTTCAATGCACACATGATTGGTCACATTCTTCTTCTAATTTCCCCTTTCTACAATCCCTTAATTTGGGGTAGAGTCAGGGCGATTAGACAGAGCTGTGCATTTACTGGCTGGTTGCCCTTCCTGACACCTATGTGAGGTTCACAGCAGATATTTTTTCTTTGTGCCCTAGGAGAGAAACAACTGTGGCTGCCTGGATTGAGATTGAACTCTCAACCTTCAGAGTGGAAGCTGAGCATTTTCACCACTAGGCAACTACGCTCCTCATTGTCACAATCTTCTTCTTCCAACACAATCTACTGAAGCTTCTAGTGTAGGAATTTCAGGTTGGTCTTTCAATCAAGTATCCACCAGATAGGATGTTATTGATTTTCCGAGATCATTTGAGGTCAGCCAGATGAGAAAGACCTGGTCAACAGACCTGGGATTCCCTGGTGGGCGTCCTATCTAGGTTCAAACCAGGCCGGCCTCTGCTAAACTTCCAGATCTCAATGAGCTTGGCCAAAGGCGTGTATCTACTGAAGCAGACGCCACATACGATAGGCAAAATATAACAGCGCTAACACGGAATTCAAATTCCTTTCAGTAATGTCATTTCATTCAAACTGTGGCTCTATCGTACTATTTGAATGGGCATTATGAACACACCACAGCTGGTTTCTTTCAACGAATTGACCATTTCTCTGAAGCTGTAGCCTGCTAGCAGATTTCCTCCTTATCGTTTATTTATTTATTAATCAAATCTATATTGCTGTCCATCTTGACTCTTCAAGCCAACACAGTCCTAGGTGCGGATAAAATCAAGGTCATATGGAGCGTTGGCACCACTTTATAATGCCTTGGTAAGGCCACACTTGGAATACTTGAGTCCAATTTTGGTCACCCACGATGTAAAAACAATATGGATACTCTAAGAAAGAGGGCAGAGAAGAGCAACAAAGAGGATTAGGGGACTGGAGGCTAAAACATATGAAGAACAGTTGCAGGAACTGGGCATGGCTAGTTTAATGAAAAGAAGGACCAGGGGAGACATGATAGCAGTCTTCCGATATCTCTAAGAGGCTGTCACAAAGAAGAGGGAGTCAAGCTATTCTCCAAGGCACCTGAAGGGCAGGACAAGAAGCAATGGGTGGAAACTAATCAAGGAGAGAAGCAACCTAGAACTAAGGAGAAATTTCCTGACAGCTAGAACCGAAATCAATGGAACAGCTTGCTTCTGGAAGTTGTGAATGCTCCAACACTGGATGTTTGTAAGAAGATGTTGGAGAACCACTTGTCTGAAATGATCTCTAGGGCCTCCCGCTTGAGCATGGGGTTGGACTAGAAGACCTCCAAGGTCCCTTTGAACTCTGTTATTCTGGACGTGCGCAAGAGTAATGTCTTTACCTTAGCAGAAAGTGGGAGTGAATGAAGTGCACTTGGCCAAATTCTCCCCCCACCCCTCCGGTCCTGTGAGTTTCCTGCCTCTTTTCACTTCGCTTCAGTTTATGAGAGCTGAAGATTAAAAGTAAGTTTGTGTGTGTTTGTGTGCCTGTGTGTGTGTCTGTATGGGGAAAAAAAATAGGTATTCTAGACAGAAAGATATGACTAATGTTCTCCAGCTGTGGATAATTGCTTTCTGTATTGCTTCGAAAATTGCAATGGATTCTGCACCAGCGTAAACAACTCAAGAGAGTCAAGATAAGAAATCAAGGTTCCCTCCACCTCCCTATAAATACTAATTTCATGACTTTCCTGAAACTCTGGAAATAAAAAAAAAACACACACACACAACAAAAAGGGGTGATACCAGCCTGTTGGTGTTTTAAGTGTCCATGTGAGTGCAAAGCCAGTCACCTCCATCTCCAATTCAGGTGCCTTGCTCAGTGAGGAAAGGAGAAAAGAAATGGACAACATAATGAGCATAATTACGCGGCGCTAGGAGCCAAGGTGGTGCAGTGGTTAAATGCAGCACTGCAGGCTGACTGCTAGATCAGCAGTTCAGCAGTTCAAATCCCACCGGCTCAGGGTTGACTCAGCCTTCCATCCTTCCGAGGTGGGTAAAATGAGGACCCGGATTGTTGTTGGGGGCAATATGCTGACTCTGTAAACCGCTTAGAGAGGGCTGAAAGCCCTATGAAGCGGTATATAAGTCTACTGTTATTGCTATTATTATTATTGCTATTATTGCTAGGGATTCGAACTGCCAACCTTTCTAATCGACAAGCTCAGCATCTTAGTCCCTGAGCCACCGCATCCCTTTCCTATACTAGGCCTATCCAAATCTTGCAACCGTTCTTCGTGTATTTTAGCCTCTGGCCTCCTAATCATCTTTGTGCTCTTCTCTCCACTCTTTCTAGAGTCTCAACACCTTTTTTTTTAACATTGTGGTGACCAAAACTGAATGCAGTATCCCAAGCGTGGCCTTACCAAGGCCTTGTCAAGTGGTAGTAACACTTCACATTAATTTTATTCTGCCTAGGACCACGCTGGCTTTTGTGGCTGATGCGAACGGGATTCAGATTTGGAAACCTTTAGACTCAACCCTCCTTCTCACGGATATCTTCATGGAAAAGCCATTAGCAAACTGTCAGAGAAGCAAACCACGAATTGCCAAGGGAGAATCCCAAGCGAGTTCCTTTTTCTTCGCACAATACCCGAAATGAACCGGAAGGGCCAGGGTGGGTCAGGGTAACAGATTCCCTTTCTGAAGTCGCCCTCTTTTTTCAGCTGCCTTTTACAAGCGTTTTATGAGGCCTTTGAATGTCTCGGCTAACCATTCTTCAGGGTGAGGGGAGGGTTTATCTGTCTGACCCTCCACCTTCACCAGATGGTAGGGCAAAGTGTTCAATTCAGAGGCTAGTGAGTTAAGGAAAGGAGGGAGCTCCCTTGCTGAATGGCTGGGAACTCATCCTTCCAAACCATGTTGGCTTATAATTCCTGACTTGTTTGGTTTGGAGATACAATACAATAGCAGTTGGAAGGGACCTTGGAGGCCTTCTAGTCCAACCCCCTGCCTACCACTGGTCCTTGGATATGATTATTCTACACTATCATGCTCCTATTAATAAAACTCAGTGCCTCTGTGGAAGGTCAGGATGACTTCTGCGTTTGTGGTGCAATCAGAACATTGTGTGTGTTGAAGTTGTTTTAACGCAAACCAAAGATGCCTTTTAAAAAACAAGTTTACATCATATTCTTATGCAGGCCAGTGCTGTGTGTGAGGTCATTTAAGGTGGTTCTGACAAGTGTCGTCGGCATCTTCATATCCGGTCACATGGGCAGCAAGCCACTCCCATCCGGTCACATGGGTGGCAAGCCACTCCCACAAAGGAGGCAACACCCACAGAGTAGGTTCGAACCATTTTTGAAACCCACCACTGGAACCCACCTCTGGGGGTGGGGGGGGGAAGGTCTATCCCCACTTTACCCCAAGGAAGATTGTTTTACATGCCTTTCACTTTTCATCCACCACAGTACAGAAATGTGACGTCTTTGTCGTTCCCTCTAAGCTTAGTTGCTTGCTTGCCGATATTTCATTACTCCACTCGGCGACGTGATCCGTGCAAGCAAGTGTGGGATTTGCAGACTCTTTGCCTCTGGAAAATAAAAAAAAACAAAACCTAAAAATAGAAGAAAATGAAAATATGGTTCTGTTTCCTGTCACAGTACCTCTTGACATACATAGATTGGGAACCAGGCTGTAAAGCAATGTCTGGAAACTATAGCATCCCACACATATAAACAGAAGTACGGATCTGGTAGATGCAGCTGACACCTTTGTCACAATAAAAATAAAAGAACCACGAGAGAAGAGGAATGGAACTATCAACAATGGCTTCCAAGGAATAACAGTCACAAGGGAAGAAGAAAAGAAGAAACATGTATTAACTCGTAACCACAGACCCCGCGTTCATAGCGAACGCAACAGTTTTCCAAAATGTTTTTTTTATTTTTATTTTTTTTATTTTATCAATTTCATATATACATTCACAATTATATGATCTCATAACTGTTATTAATAATATGTATTTATAACAATTTTTCCCTACAGTTGACAATATACTTGAAGATTGCTTTCTTACCATCCCATAGATCCATCTTATCTTACAACGGTCCTACTTCTTCTTCCCTCCCTCCCTCCCTCTTTCCTTTCCTCGTTTCTTCTCTCCTACTCCCCTTCCTTCCCTCCTTCCCCTTCCCTCCTTCTCTCCTTCCCTCCTTTCTTCCCTCCTTCCTTCCTTCCCTCCTTTCTTTTCTCCTTCTTCCTTTCCCCCTTCCTTTCTTCCTTCCTTCCCCCTTCCTTCTCTCCTACATTCCCTCCTTCCTTCCCTCCTTTCTTCCCTCCTTTCTTCTCTCCTTCCTTCCCTCCTTCCTTCCCTCCTTTCTTTTCTCTTTCTCTCCTTCCTTTCCCCCTTCCTTTCTTCCTTCCTTCCCCCTTCCTTCTCTCCTACATTCCCTCCTTCCTTCCCTCCTTTCTTCTCTCCTTCTCTCCTTCCTTCCCTCCTTCCTTCCCTCCTTTCTTCTCTCCTTCTCTCCTTCCTTCCCTCCTTCCTTCCCTCCTTGCTTCCCTCCCTCCTTCCTTCCCTCCCTCCTTCCTTCCCCCCTTTCTTCTCTTTCTTCTCTCCTTCCTTCCTTCCTCCTCTCCTTTCCCTTCTCTCCTTCCCCTTCCTCCCCTTTACCCTTCCCCTCTTCTTCCCATTCCTCCCCTCTTTCCTACTCTTACATTCCCTCCCATTCTTCCTCTGCCTTTCCCTTTGGAACACCCCATATATTTAGAAAGGGACCTTTCTGGTTGCGCATAACCTTTGTTTCCCCACCAATAAGAGCATATGGAGCATATTTGGAGTTTTCTGCAGCAGTGGTTAAATTTGAGTTTCGGACATTTGGACCATGTATCAGAGGTGCTATGCTTCCTGTTCCCACCAGTTCGGGTTAAACGGTAGTAGTGGAGGCATGAGGAACCACCCACCCACCCACCGGACGGCATGCGCACACTGGGAAAAGGCTCCTGCTGTTCCTCTGCTCCACTGATGTCTGACTCCGAAGGCAGCTGATCACTGCCAGATGGCCTCGGCCCTGTCTCTGCCTCCGTCCGACACAGAGCCCTCATCAGAGCCTTCCTCAGACTCCAGGACTGGCCCATCTTCCTCCCCAACCTCCTCACTCTCCGACTCTGCTGCCAGCTCTGTTGGCCGCTGGCGGGCCACAACAGGTGTAGGGTTTCCTTCCTGAGCAGGGGGTTAGATTAGAAGACCTCCAAGGTCCCTTCTAACTCTTGTCATTCTGTTATTCTTTTTCACACCCAGTTCTGCTGCAGAGGTACGTCTGCAGTCCGTCAGAGCGACAGAGAGACAAGAAAGATCCGGAATAGACTTATCAGAAAACCTATTCCGTGGGAGGTCTTGGTATCAAGTCTCAAGAGCCGAGGTGGTGCAGTGGTTAGGGTGCAGTACTGCAGGCCACTTCAGCTGACTGTTATCTGCAGTTCGGCGGTTCTAATCTCACCGGCTCAAGGTTGACTCAGCCTTCCATCCTTCCGAGGTGGGTGAAATGAGGACCCGGATTGTTGTTGGGGGCGATATGCTGATTCTGCAAACCCGATTAGAGAGGGCTGAAAGCCCTATGAAGTGGTATATAATTCTAACTTCTATTGCTATCAAGCTGAAGACTTACAATTAGAGTAAGGAAAATGAAACAGATTCAGAAAAATGAAACTATGAAAATGAAACATAGGTAGTCCCTTCGTCTTGTTCGAAACTGACAAGAAAAACACCAAAACAAAAACCCCAAGGACAATATTTATTTTGCTAATTTTGTTGTGTGTTTTCTCCCCCCCCCTCCCCACTTTTTTTCCGCTTTTGTTTTGAAGGAACTTCAGGGCGGCATGCGGTGCGGCTGGAACATCAGGCGCCTCCTTCTCCACAAGTAATTTCCCTCACAAAATGTCTTGAAAGGCTTCCACTCCAGCGCCAGATTTGAGCTGAAGTGGGGAGGAGGAGAGCGTGGAGTGGCCCAGAGTGACTCACAGTGTTTGGAAGCCTCATTAGGGATGTGGAAGGGAATGCCGGCACAAGCTGTACATCTGCCGACATCTGTCCCCAAATTCTGCAGTCAAAAACACACACACACACAAAACCCAGGATCAGGATTGTGTAGAGAGAAAGCTGCACCTGTTGTGGCCCGCCAGCAGCCAGTGGAGCTGGCAGCAGATTCAGACAGTGAGGAGGGTTGGGGAGGAACATGGGCCAGTCCTGGAGTCTGGGGAAGGCTCTGAGGAGGACTCTGTGTCGGAGGCAGAGAGGGGGCCAGAGCTGTATGACAGTTATCAGCTGCCTTCGGAGTTGAACATCAGTGGGGCAGAAGAACAGCTGGAGCCAGACGAAGTTAAAGAACAGGGGTTGATTTCGGAGTAAGGCCACGGGTGGATGATGAATGGCCTTTCCCAGAAGAAATAAGAGAGGAGCGAAAGGGGAGTGGAGTTTGCAGGAGACAAGTAGTTCACTTCATTGGTTTGTGACTCTCCGAGACTCTTGGCCAAGTTTTGCAGATCTCGGCCTGGCAGCTCTCCCAGAGAAGGTCTGTGACTATAAATCCTCCCTCGAAAGACTTTGCTGGATGTGAATGAGCAGAATTCACAGGAAATTAATGAAAGGGGCTTTTGTCGGGAAAAGGGGTTTGCTCCCGGCTCTTGGGGAGCCTAGCTCAAAACAGCATCTTGGGTTTTTATGTCCTGACGTTTCTAATCCAGCAATAATTTTACTAGAGCTCTCCTTTTTAAAAATGTGGAACACAGAATGGGAAGATTGCAAAGGACTTCAGATGTCTTCTAGCTCATTCCCCTGCTCAGGTAATATCATTCTGGACAAGTGGTTGTCCATTCTCTTCTTGAAAACCTCCAGTGATGGAGCACCCAAAACTTCTGGAGGCTTTTTAAAACCGAAAGCTCATCCAGAAGGTGGTGTTTGCTGCAACTATTGAAGCAACAGAGCTAACTATGCTTAGCGTGGTTGCAGAAATGTTCAGTTCTTAACTGATGTTCTTAAACCTGCAACCATGTTGGATTGGATTATTCCTTCTCCAGCTATTTTAATTGGGGGTCAGGAAGTGCCAATCTTGTGTATGAACTCTGTGGCCCCCTATGACAATGGGCACAATGAAGTTCAATCCCTTTTATCAAGGATAGATGGGTAGATGGATAGTTGGATGGATGGATGGATGGATGGGTGTAGGGATAGATAGATAAATAGATAGATGGCTAGATAGATGGCTAGATGGAGAGATAGATGGCTAGATGACTAGATAGATAGATAGATAGATAGATAGATGGATGGATGGATGGATGGATGGATGGATGGATAGATGGGTGGAGGGATAGATAGATAAATAGATGGCTAGATAGATGGCTAGATGGAGAGATAGATGGCTAGATGGCTAGATGGCTAGATGGCTAGATGGCTAGATGGCTAGATGGCTAGATGGCTAGATGGCTAGATGGCTAGATGGCTAGATGGCTAGATGGCTAGATGGCTAGATAGATAGATAGATAGATAGATAGATAGATAGATAGATAGATAGATAGATAGATAGATGATAAATAGTGGATGGATGGATGGATGGATGGATGGATGGATTGATGGATAGATAGATAGATGGATAGATAAGATAGATAGATAGATAGATAGATAGATAGATAGATAGATAGATATAGATAGATAGAATAATAGATAGGTAGATAGACAGATGATAGATAGGATGATAGATGATAGGTAAATAGAGATAGATAGATAGATAGATAGATAGATAGATAGATAGATAGATAGATAGATAGATATATCATTATCTCTCTATGTCTATCTCTCTATCAAATCTCTCTCTTGATCTAATCTCTCCCCCCCCCTCCCCCCCTCCCCCCCTCTCTCTCATCTATCTATGTAGGTGGAAGGCAGACACAGAAAGTAAATTCTTTTAGCTGAATAGGGAACCAATTCTGGCAGCGTCACTTCAGCATGGACTTACACATGAAAGGCCACCCTGGAACTGAATCAATCAGCTTGATTGGTTCTCTCTTTCTCTCCCTCTCTGCATATTTACAACCACTTGCTCAATCGTGGTAGGGCCCCAGAGCAATTTATAACTAAACTCCGTAACCTGCCTAACACACACTCAGGATTGATGTGGTGTCTTTCCAGCAGGTGGCAGAACCTAGCTGATGTTGTCTACGTAGCCTTGGAAGGTGAGCAGGATTGAGTTCTGCTTTAGGGTTAAAACAGGAATGGGCGGGCACTTCTCAGACTGGGCATTTCCAAGGTTTCAATGCTGTGGTCTAGGTTGGAAAATCTACCCAAAGAAGATCAACCAGTGGTAGGCACCAGCAAACCACTTCCATTCTGTCTTCAGAAGGACAGACAAGGATGTCTCTGTGAAGTCATCAAGTTGACTTTATAATAAGGGGTCCTTGGTGCTCTCTGAGCTTGGTTGTTTTCTTGCAGACGTTTCATTACCCAACTAGGTAACATCATCAGTGCTAGAAGGGAGTTGGGTTTGCAGATAGGAGGAGGAGGAGGAGGAGGAGGAGGAGGAGGAGGAGGAGGAGGAGGAGGCCTGTGGGGTCCCTGGTGGTTTCTGAGCTTGGTTGATGTCTTGCAGATGTTTCATTACCCAACTAGGTAACATCATCAGTGCTAGAAGGGAGTTGGGTTTGCAGATAGGAGGAGGAGGAGGAGGAGGAGGAGGAGGAGGAAGAGGAGGAGGAGGAGGAGGAGGAGAAGGCCTGTGGGGTCCCTGGTGGTTTCTGAGCTTGGTTGATATCTTGCAGATGTTTCATTACCCAACTAGGTAACATCATCAGTGCTAGGAGGGAGTTGGGTTTGCAGAGAGGAGGAGGAGGAGGAGGAGGAGGAGGAGGAGGAGGAGGAGGAGGAGGAGGAGGCCTGTGGGGTCCCTGGTGGTTTCTGAGCTTGGTTGCTGTCTTGCAGATGTTTCATTACCCAACTTGGGAACATTATCAATGCCAGAAGGGCCTGGGGTTTGCAGAGAGGAGGAGGAGGAGGAGGACTGTGGGGTCCTTGGTGCTCTCTGAGCTTGGTTGCCTTGCAGATGCTTCATTACCCAACTAGGTAACATCATCGGTGCTAGAAGGGAGTTGGGTTTGCAGAGAGGAGGAGGAGGAGGAGGAGGAGGAGGAGGAGGAGGAGGAGGAGGAGGAGACGGCCTGTGGGGATCCTGGTGGTCTCTGGGCTTGTTTTCTTGCAGATCTTTCATTACCCAAACTAGGTAACATCAGTGACTGGCAAATATTCTCCTTTATCAATGGCTTTATAATCAATGAGCTGATTTGAGTATCTTGAACTACCACGGAAGTGAGAATTCAGGTGTTCACCATTTTTCATCTTTCCAAAATATTATTCCAGCTTCCACAAATCAAAGAAAGTCCCTCAATGCTTTTGAAACACATATTTTTTTAAGCTAGATTTTCAGATTTGAATAGGAATAATATTTCAATGTAAGTTTGGAGGAGAAGCTGAAAATAACTCCAGATTAACCTGGAAATAAGGCAGGGTCAGATATGCAAAAAACAATATGGACAAGAATGCACATCTTTATTGCAGGCAGCCAATATTACGACTTAGGAGCAATTGGTATAAGACCATATTTGGGATATTGCATCTAATTTTGGTCATCATGATATTTTAAAAAGTTGGTACTCTGGAAACAGTGCAGAGAAGAGCAACGAAGATGATTAGGGGACTGGAAGCTAAAACATACAAAGAGTTGCAGGAATTGGGTATGGCTAGTCTAATGAACAGGGGTGACATGATAGCAGCCTTCCAATATTTGAGCGGCTGCCATAAAGAAGAGAGAGTCAACCTGATCTCCAAAGCATCAGAAGGCAGGCCAGAAACAGGAAATTAAATTCCACTGGATTTGGCAAAGGTCTTCTAAGATAAAGGTAAAGATTCCCCTCACACATATCTGCTAGTCATTCCCAACTCTAGGGGGCAGTGCTCATCCCCATTTCAAATCCATAGAGCCAGCAGTGTCTGAAGACGTCTCCGTGGTCATGTGGCCGGCATGATTCAGTGCCAAAGGTGCACAGAACGTTGTTCCCTTCCCACCAAAGGTGGTTCCTATTTTTCTACTTCCATTTTTTATGGGCTTTCAAACTGCTAGGTTGACAGAAGCTGGGATAAGTAACGGGAGCTCTAGGAGGCACTAGGGATTTGAACCACCGAACTGCAAACCTTTCTGATCGACAAGCTCAGCGTCTTCACCACTGAGCCACCATGACCCTGCAAAGGTCTTCTACCGCTCACCAAATCAGGATAACTGGAAGTCAACCACTGTTGACTTTCAAACATGCAAATATTCTCCTGAAGACTATTTTACTACTTGGAGTAGAAAAGTCCTACTGGATCTACTTTCCATCATGTTCTCGGAAGTGAAGAGTCTCAGAAAAGATTAATGGGAAGGGACATCAGAACCCTTGGAGAAATCTGTTCCTGCTCGTTCCAGAAGCTGGGACTATGAATCACCACTTCCGTTTATAGTTACAGATTCGGATGGAATGTCAGAACAGATGACTTGATGGTAAGAATGGTTTGACAGTGGAGTCAAAAATCGAGAGATTTCCCCTTTCATTGGAGATATTGAAGCAAAGAAGAGGGAGTCAAGCTATTCTCCAAAGCATCAGTTGGCAGGACAAGAAGCAATGGGTGGAAACTAATCAAGGAGAGGAGCAACCTAGAACCGAGGAGAAATTTCCTGACAGGTAGAACAATTAATCAGAGGAACAGAAGTTGCCTCCAGAGGTTCTGAACGCTACAACACTGGAAGTTTTTAAGAAGATGTTGGACAACTATTTGTCTGAAGTGGTGTAGGGTTTCCTCCCTGAGCAGGGGTTTGGACTAGATGACCTCCAAGCTCCCTTCCAACTCTGTCATTCTGTTATTGATACCCGATCCTACAAACGAGTCAAGACAATGATGCCCATAATTCAGATAGGCATCTGTTTGAAATAGTATGGGGTCTCCTGTTTGAGCAGGAGTTTGAGTTGGACTAGAAGACCTCCAAGGTCCCTTCCAGCTCTATTGTGATGTTGCAAATGTTGTTTTCGTTTCAAAAGTTTTATTTCTTTTAAGGCAAACATTTCATCATTCCTCAATCAGTAAGACATCGAAGTACAATTTTTTGTATGTCAAAATAATTCTAGTTTACCACCAAATTCTTGTCTAGCATAATATATACTCCTCCCTCCCTCCACCCTCTCCCCCAACCCCCCTCCACCTCCCCCCCCCCAACTTCCCAGAACCCGTACACGGTATGGATTTCTAACAAACACAGTCTAAAATCTGTTGAGAAAAAAAAAAGAAATTAAAAAAAATTAATAACATTCTACATTGACCTTAGCTTCTTCTTGCTGAACCAACTTTAAACAATTTAAATCATTTCTGATCTTAAGCATAAGGCTAACTGGAATTTCTTGGTCCCATATTTATTTTGTATATAGTCAATCCAGCAAATGTTTTGAGAGCCTCTTTGTTGGCTTTGTGTGCCTGGTGCACCAGTTGCGTCCCTACCTGAACCGGGAGGCCCTCACAACAGTCACTCGAGCCCTTGTGACCTCTAGACTGGACTACTGCAACGTGCTCTACATGGGGCAGCCCTTGAAGAGTATTCGGAGACTTCAGCTTGTCCAGAATGCAGCCGCGCGAGCGATCGTGGGTGCACCTCGGTTCACCCACGTAACACCTATCCTCCGCGAGCTGCACTGGCTGCCTATTGGTCTCTGGATACGCTTCAAGGCACTAGTCGTCACTTATAAAGCCCTTCATGGTATTGGACCTGGGTACTTGAGAGACCGCCTGCTGCCAATCACCTCCAATAGACCGATCAGATCCCACAGACTAGGCCTCCTCCGAATTCCATCCGCCGGCCAGTGTCGACTGGCGACTACCCGGAGGAGAGCCTTCTCTGTGGCTCCTCCGACCCTTTGGAACGAACTCCTCGTGGAGATTCGAACCCTCACCACCCTCCAGGCCTTCCGCAAAGCCCTCAAAACCTGGCTGTTCCGACAGGCCTGGGGCTAAAGAGCTGTTGCCCCCGTCTCGAATGGTATGACTGTTGTGTGCTTTTAAATTGTGTATTGTTATGTTGTTGTTTTTAAATCTTTTGTCTGTATCCCCCTCCCCGGTTCGAGTTGTGAGCCGCCCTGAGTCCCCTTCGGGGGAAAAGGGCAGCATATAAATTTAATAAACTAAACTAAACTGTTCAACCTTACAGAAGCCCCCCCCCCCAACACCTCCAAGAAAGCATCAGCTTCCCTCCCTATTCCAAAACCCTCCCCTCTTTACAATTGCTGAAATTTCTGCAGAAATAAATTCTTCCTTTCGATGCCGTTCATTTGTCGGCGGGCCAGCGGTGGAACAGCCGCGAAATTAACCTCATTCATATCGTGTTTGCTCATCATTAGGTCTCTTGTTCAGCCCTATTAGCCCCAGAAATGAATCATAAGCCTGATTTTTCAACTCGGCGGCCGAACACAGCCGGGGGGGAGACAAACAGATCCGCCACGGCAACAAAGCGGTTTTTCGGAGCCAGCCGTAGAGACGGCGAAGGTTTTGTGCATAGCTTCCATCTTGGTTGCTGTAGCAGCTGTGGCTCTGACCTCTTGAGGGAGGCTGCTAAATCTAATCAGCAGCTGGAGGTAATTCAGTTGAGGTAAATGAGTAGTTACGGCACCTCGGTGGGTAGCCTGAGGTGCAGCGCTGGGAGAAAAGCGCATGCACCTTGGGGAGCATGTCAACTTGTTAGCGAGAACAGCAAGGGAGGGGAAAAAACCCAACAGATTGCAGAAACTCTCAGTTGCAAAAATCAGGGCTCTGGGACAGAGTTGAAAGCTGTGTCGTCATGTTGAGGCCTCCCAGATATGTTGGGTTACAAGATTTCTCTCTGTTGCCCTAAAGCCATGGTGGCGCAGCTGTTAGAATGCAGCATTGCAGGATAACTCTGCAGAATGCCAGCAGTTCGATTCTCGCCCGGCTCGAGGTTGACTCAGCCTTCCATCCTTCCGAGATGGACCCAGATTGTTGCGGGCAAGAGGATGACTCTGTAAACCACTTAGAGAGGGCTGTAAAAGCACTATGAAGCAGTACATAGGTCTAAGTGCTATTGCTATCTTGTCTGTCTGTCTGTCTGCCTTTCCTGCTTAAGCAGGGGGTTGGACTAGAAGACCTCCGAGGTCCCTTCTGATTCTTTTTATTCTATTCTGCTCTATTCAATTTTTTCCCCATCCCATGCCATCCCATTCTATTCTGCCATGGTGACACTGTGGTTAGAATGCAGTATTGCAGGCTAACTCAATGCCCACTGCCAGCAGTTCGATCCTGACTGGCTCAAGGTTGACTCAGCCTTCTGAGTTCGGTAAAATGAGGACCCAGATTGTTGCGGGCAAGAGGATGACTCTATCAACCACTTAGAGAGGACTGTAAAAACACTGTGAAGCAGTATATAAGTCTATGTGCTATTGCTATCTTGTCTGTCTGTCTGTCTGCCTTTCCTTCTTGAGCAGGGGGTTGGACTAGAAGTCCTCCAAGCTCCCTTCCAATTCTGTTTATTCTATTCTGTTCTATTCAATCCTATTTCATCCCACCCCATCCCTTTCAATTCTATTCTGCCTTGGTGACACTGTGGTTAGAATGCAGTATTGCAGGCTAACTCTGCCCACTGCCAAGAATTCGATCCTGACTGGTTCAAGATTGACAGCCTTCCATCCTACTAAGGTGGGTCAAATGAGGACCCAGATTGTTGCGGGCAAGAGGATGACTCTGTAAACCACTTAGAGAGGGCTGTAAAAATGCTATGAAGTGGTATATAAGTCTAAGTGCTATTGCTATCTTGCCTGTCTGTCTATCTGCCTTTCCTGCTTAAGCAGGGGTTGGACTAGAAGACCTCCAAGGTACCTTCCAATTCTTTTTATTCTATTCTGTTCTATTCAATTTTTCCCCCATCCCATCCCATCCCTTTCCATTCTATTCTGCCATGGTGACACTGTGGTTAGAATGCAGTATTGCAGGCTAACTCAATGCCCACTGCCAGCAGTTCGATCCTGACTGGGTCAAGGTTGACTCAGCCTTCCATCCTTCCGAGTTCGGTAAAATGAGGATCCAGATTGTTGGGGGCAAGAGGATGACTCTGGAAACCACTTAGAGAGGACTGTAAAAACACTGTGAAGTAGTATATAAGTCTAAGTGCTATTGCTATCTTGTCTGTCTCTCTGTCTTTCCTGCTTAATAGCAGTTAGCAGTTAGACTTATATACCGCTTCATAGGGCTTTCAGCCCTCTCTAAGCAGTTTACAGAGTCAGCATTATTGCCCCCACAGTCTGGGTCCTCATTTTACCCACCTCGGAAGGATGGAAGGCTGAGTCAACCTTGAGCCGGTGAGATCTGAGCCGCTGAGCTGCAGATAGCAGTCAGCTGAAGTGGCCTGCAGTACTGTACTCTAACCACTGCGCCACCTCGGCTCTTCCTTAAGCAGGGGGTTGGACTAGAAGTTCTCTAAGGTCCCTTCCAATTCTGTTTATTCTATTCTGTTCTATTCAATTCTATCCCATCCCATCCTTTTCCATCCCTTTCCATTCTATTCTGCCATGGTGGCACTGTGGTTAGAATGCAGTATTGCAGGCTAACTCAATGCCCACTGCCAGCAGTTCGATCCTGATTGGCTCAAGGTTGACTCAGCCTTCCATCCTTCCGAGTTTGATAAAATGAGGACCCAGATTGTTGGGGGCAAGAGGATGACTCTGTAAACCACTTAGAGAGGACTGTAAAAACACTGTGAAGTGATATATAAGTTTAGTGATATTGCTATTTCTATTGCTATTCTATTCAATGAAGTCAATGAAGCAGAAGTAGATCAGGGCGGAGAAAGGGAGGTAGAGGATCATTTTTTAAAAATAAAATAAAATAAAAGGCCATTTCCAGATCAGAGCTGCCAGCCTAGTAACCACCTAGAAATGCAAACATTAATATGAAGATCAGGGTAGCATGAAGGGAACAAGGCTGCAGTAAATAGCGTGTTGAATCTTAGTGAAGAATTAGATTGTTATGGGAATCGACAGCGTTGGTTATAAAAAGGAACAACTCTTGGCTAAATGGAATTTGTCATCATGTGCAGTTTTAGTCTGATTATTCAACCCAGTAAGCAATGCGCTGAACATTCACGGCTGGGGGTGGGGGCAGAGTTTTTGGTAAACAGCCACGAAAACAGGGAGACAAATGGATCAGATCAATTTACAATAGAGAACGTTCTTCATCCCAAGGATGACCCCAAGGTCTCAATCTTCAGGACCTGGGAGAGGTTCTGCACAATGCCTGCCAATCCTTTGAGGTGAAGCAGGTCAGGAAATGAAGAATAGCTGGAACTCAACTTTATTGATATACTGTAGGCCGTGGTAACACAATCTTCGAAAAGGCTGACATGTTTTCCTACTTACCCTCTTTTACTCCCAAGAGTTAAGGTAGAGGCAGTTTGAATTTGTTTGCTATGTTTGCTTCCTGTTCTGGGCTTAAATCATGTGTAGAGAGTAGAGTAGAGTAGAGTAGAGTAGAGTAGAGTAGAGTAGAGTAGAGTAGAGTAGAGTAGAGTAGAGTAGAGTAGAGTAGAGTAGAGTAGAGTTAGAATATTGGAATGAAGAGTAGAGTACAGCAGAGCAGAGCAGAGTATTGGAATGAAGAATAGAGTAGAGTAGAGTAGAGTAGAGTAGAGTAGAGTAGAGTAGAGTAGAGTAGAGGTAGAATATTGGAATGAAGAGTAGAGTAGAGTAGATCAGAGTATTGGAATGAAGAATAGAGTAGAGTAGAGTAGAGTAGAGGTAGAATATTGGAATGAAGAGTAGAGTAGAGTAGAGCAGAGTATTGGAATGAAGAATAGAGTAGAGTAGAGTAGAGTAGAATATTGGAATGAAGAATAAAGTAGAGTAGAGTAGAGTAGAGTAGAGTAGAGTAGAGTAGAGTAGAGTAGAGGTAGAATATTGGAATGAAGAGCAGAATACAGCAGAGCAGAGCAGAGTATTGGAATGAAGAATAGAGTAGAGTAGAGTAGAGTAGAGTAGAGTAGAATATTGCAATGAAGAATAAAGTAGAGTAGAGTAGAGTAGAACAGAACTTAACAGAACAGAATAGAATAGAACTTAAAACAGAACAGAATAGGGTAGGGTAGATTAGAGTAGAACAGAAAGAACAGAATAGAGTAGAACAGAGCTTAACAGAACAGAACAGAACAGAAGAGAGTAATTTATTGGCCATCTGTGATTGGACACACGAGGAATTTGTCACCCGTGCAGAAACTCTCAGTGTACATAAAAAGAACAAAGTGATATGATCATAAGGTAACAACAGGAAGAGGTACTAGGAAAGATGAGACGGATAATAGTAGCACAGACCTACTACATGGGTAAATATCCTTAGGCATAAGGGAATTACATGTTCAGCAGAGTGATGGCAGGGGAAAAAACTGTCTTTGTGTCTGGCTATTTTGGTATGCAATATCCTATAGGAGCATCTGGAGGAGAGGAGTTCAAACAGTGTGTGTCCAGGATGTGAAGAGTCTGTAGATATCTTCTCAGCCCTCTTTCTGGCTCATGCAGTGTGTTATTGTTAGTTGCGAAGTCGTGTTTGACCTATCACAACCCCATGGACAATATTCCTCCAGGGCTTCCTGTCTTCTACCGTTCCCTGGAGTCCATTTAAGCTCCTGCCTGCCGCTTCGGTGGCTCCATCCAGCCACCTCCTTCTCTGCTGTCCCCTTCTTCTTCTTTTGCCCTCCATCGTTCCCAGCATTAGGCTCTTCTCCAGTGAGAAGAAGGTGGAAGGTATCTAACATGCCACTGGGGAAGAGCAGAGGGCTAGTACTAGTAGCGCCAAAAAGAGTGAAGCAGCGGGGCCAAAGCCGAAAGGAAGCTCAGCTGTGGATGTATCCGGTGGTGAAAGTCCGATGATGTAAAGATCTGTACTCCTTAGGAACCTGGAATGTAAGATCCATGAATCAAGGCAACCTAGACATGATCAAACAAGAGATGACAAGACTGAACATGCAGTGTCCAGATCCTCAATGGAAGGCAGGCTGGGTGCAATTATTTTTTCAGCAGTCCTTACTATCCGTTGAAGTCTGTGTCTATCCTGCTCGGTGGCTGTATGAAACCCGACAGTTATAGAACTTCTGCCTGGTACTTGTTAACTGAAGACTGTCTCTGTGGTTCTTGACAATACCCCATCACTCTCGCATCTGTCCGTCTGCCAGCCAGACCTTGCCAAGTTTATAATTGTGTAATTATAATTATTGGGGGTTTAGGAATCTTTATGAATGAACAGTTGAATTCAGTTGGCATTGCTGACGGTTGACATTTGCTGCTGTTTGGACCAAAGATTGTTTTCAGAAGAAAAGAAGAGTCAGATCATACTATATCAATCAATCAATCAATCAATCAATCAATCAATCAATCAATCAATCAGAATAGAGCTAGAAGGGAACTTGGAGGTTATCTAGTTCAACCTCCCTGCTCAAACAGGAGATCCTATACAATTTCAGACTAGTAGGAGCCAAGGTGGTGCGGTGGTTAAATGCAGCACTGCAGGCTACTTCAGCTGACTGCAGTTCAGCAGTTCGGCTGTTCAAATCTCACTGGCTCAGGGTTCCATCCTTCCAAGGTGAGTAAAATGAGGACCCGGATTGTTGGGGGCAATATGCTGACTCTGTAAACAGCTTAGAGAGGGCTGAAAGCCCTATGAAGCGGTATATAAGTCTAACTGCTATTGCTATTGCTAGTGGCTGTCCAATTTCTTCTTAAAAACCTCCAGTGATGAAGCACCCACAACCTCTGAAGGCCAGCTCTTCGACTGGTTAATTGTCCTCACTGTTAGAAAGTTTTCTCCTTTGTTCTAGGTTGCTCCTCTCCTTGATTAGCTTCCATCCATGGTTTCTTCTCTTGCCTTCAGGTGCTTTGGAGAATCTGGGACTTATAGTTCCACAAACTCAGAAGCCACAAGGTCACTTGTGGCTTTAAGGAAGACGTGCCATCGAATATCACACCAGTTTCCTTTCAGGCTTTGTTGTTTGTTTGTTAAGAACTTTGTGCAAGGAAGGAGATTCCACAATGTTCTCAGAATAAAATTTCCTTGGGAGAAAAGTAATAGCCAATCACTTTGGTATGGCTGCAAGGCCAGGCTCATAAAAATTGCAGGGCATTTACCTTGACTTGTAGGAAACTTCATCTTATATAACAGAAAGATGGTAGGAAATTTTATGTCATAGAATAATGGCTCTCAGATATTATATTTGTGATGTAATCTGTCTCAACAATACTTTGGCAATACTAGACATATTGCCTAGATATATGATTCTCACCACTTCAAGGAAAGAAGCAACTTAGAACTAAGGAGAAATTTCCTGACAGTGAGAACAACGAATCAGTGGAACAACTTAGCAATAGCAATAGCAGTTAGACTTATATACCGCTTCATAGGGCTTTCAGACGTCTCTAAGCGGTTTACAGAGTCAGCATATCGCCCCCACAGTCTGGGTCCTCATTTCACCCACCTCCGAAGGATGGAAGGCTGAGTCAACCCTGAGCTGGTGAGATTAGAACCACCGAACTGCAGATAACAGTCAGCTGAAGTGGCCTGCAGTACTGCACCCTAACCACTCTGCCACCTCGGCTCGGCTTGCCTCCAGAAGTTGTAAATGCTCCAACCCTGGAAGTTTTAAAGAAGAGATTGGACAACAATTTGTCTGAAGTGGTGTAGGGTTTCCTGCCTAGGCAGGGGGTTGAACTAGAATTCTTCCAAGATCCCGTCTACATCTGTTACTCTCTTCTACACTTGTTGATTGTCTTGCTTCTTCGGAAGATCAAATGCCCCAGTATTATCAAATCTGGTCCACTTAAAATGTTTTTCACAATTTAGGGTCAATTCAGAATTCTGAAGATCCATTGTCGAGTTGAGTTAGATATGTATTTTTCATCCTCCAAATACCAACTTAAACTAGAGTTGGCCATTGTGATTCCATCCTTCTCCAGTACTGTAGATTGTGGCTGTGATTCCCCTTCAGCAATAATAGTTTTAGATTTTATTGAATGTTACTAATCTATGGTCTTTCCATAACAATCAGCCTTTGGAAGATCATTTTCCACATAATATAATTTGGGGCACTAATTTTAGGTAAGCATTGGGGGGGGATTCCCAAAGGTGATTTTTCAAAAGTCAACTGGACTTTCTCTGTTTGTCCTTGAAGAAGTTTTGCTAAATAAGAGGCTTATTGGATGAGAAGCGAAAGGAAGAACAAAGACTGTCCAGTTACCTTTTGAAAAAGCACCTTTGGGACAATCATGGCCTGGATGACTGAGAATCTCTATAGACATTGGGGGGAAAAAAATCTTGAGATCACTTGTCCCAAAGGTGCTTTTTCTGGAGACAACTTGTTTTTTCTTTGACGACTGAGAATCTCTATAGACCTTTAGCTATGCAATTTGGGATGGAGACCCTTGGAAGGGTGTGGGAGGAGGAATGGATTTCCAGAGGGGGGAAAATCGCAGGCTACAGGAACCATTTGCCCCACTCAGGTGACCCTGAGGATACAGTTAAAACTCCAAGTGCTCTCAACGACTCTCTAAAAGGATGCAAATGACCAGCTGTCTGCAAGGAGGATAAATCCTTCCATTCCCCACCATCCAGTCAGAGCTGAAGAAACTTTTGGGATATGCTTACACACAGAGTCCTTCTTTTTATAGATTTAAAAGTATGGGCTGTTATTGGCTTATAATTCACATTCTGTAAACCTCCTAATTGCTTGACACATTTTTAAATCTGGAAGAAGTCCATGATGGACCTTCAAATATTGAAACTGAGCATTGAAAACAGCACCACCAAATATTTTGATATGAAATTGTTTGGATCCCCCTATGAAGGGTTTTCCCAAAGGTGCCTTTTCAAGAGGCCAGTGGACTTTCTTGCTTTTCTTTGAAGATGTTTCGTTCTCATCCAAGAAGCTCATCCAGAGCTGAAGAAGCTTCTTGGATGTGAAGCGAACCACCTTCAAAGAAAACTAAGAAAGTCCAGTGGCCTCCAGAAAAAGCACCTTTGGGACAACCATGACCTGGATGACTGAGAATCTCTACGTTGAGGTCACTTCAATCCAGTAGACCCTGAGACAGATGAAAATTTGGCAGGGTGGATTTCCATTTACAGAATCTCAGTATCTGAAAATCCAGGAGTTCCGCCTTACCACCATACCATGAGAAAGTCAGATGGTGTACGGATTTATTTTCCTGCGCACAAAATATCAGGCAGAATCTTTTTCAACTCCTGGAGAAGGATGGCAGCTAGTCAACCCTGACATTTTCAATGAACTGAAGTTTTCCTGGAACAAATTAGAGGCCATTCAGAATGTATCCACTTTACGAACACGCTACCTGAGCTTACCTGAATATAACAGTAGGTTTCTGACAGATAAAGATACAGGAAGCTATTGTGTAAACCCAGAGCTGCAAGCTCCTTTGTTAACAGCAAATATACCCAACCATTTGCTAGTTTGCAGGAAAAAATACCCAAGGAAAATAGAGAGAAGTTTCTCCTCTGACACACTTTGGGGAAATATTGTTTTAAATGAGAAATGGTTCAGTGGCTGGAATTCTTGTAACAAAGGAGTCAAACATTCCGTATGCTATATAAATGTTAAGTAGACGGTTCTTCTCAATAAATCTTACTTAAAAGGGAATGTGTGAAAAAAAACTCATGCTTGGAAAGAATCCAAGAAGCTACTAAACCAGTGTTTCTAGAATGTGATATGAAACAAGCAAGCACTTTGAGTTCCAATATACTACAGCCTTGACCACATACTTTTGTTGGAAGGAAAATCCAGCCCGGTTCCAGTAGCTGACAAAAGGGGGCTGAGAGTAGGTGGGTTTTTATACAATCTTTGGGTCTTTGTGACAGAGATGCATGTTCCTGTGTAAGAATATGTCAGAGGTGGGTTCCTACCAGTTTGCACCTATTCGGTAGAACCGGTTCGTCAAATCTACCGAACCGATTAGAAGAGGTTCCACCAGTGGACCCGGAAAGCAGGCCACACCTACAGAAGAGGCTCCAAAATTTTTTGAAACCCACCACTGGCAAGGATCTTGTAACTTGACATCTTTAAGACTTGCATGTTTCAATGCCAGAGTTTCTGAATAGCTACTTGGACCGACCTATACTAATTCATAATTTCATATCCGGTCACATGGGTGGCAAGCCACTCCCACATAGGAGGCCACACCCACAGAGTAGGTTCCAACAATTTTTGAAACCCACCACTGGAATACGTCCTTCAATATTTTTATGGCTATTGCAAACGATCAGCCCACTGGGCCTCTGCCAGCTGCAACAGCCTTGATGAGTGATGTTGAGCTGGCCACGCCTCCCCAGCCATGCCCCGCCCAGTTCCTGCAGGTCAAACACAACCCTGATGCGGCCCTCAATAAAATTGAGTTTGACACCCCTGGTATAGGGGCTCCTGCTTGAGCAGGGGGCTGGACTAGAGGATCTCCAAGGTGCCTTCCAGCTCTATTCTGATTGACTGGTTGATTCCTATAGGGTCGTGTAGAGGTCATGGCTGGCTCTACTGGCAAAAGGGGAAATGCAAAAGTTTTTGTTTCAGCTAATCTTGTCACCTTTGGCTTGGTAAATTGCGCTGCTTATTTGGAGTCTTTTTGCTTATGTTGGCCCAGTCTTTCTGAATGGATACAAAATCTCCATTCCTAAAGACCAACCTCTTCAAGCCTGTGTTTGTGGCTGTTTTCCTATATCAGGAAGAATGAGGCTGCTTTCTGCCCTTGTTAAGGTTTTTTCCTCTTCTCCTTTATGGGAAATATTCTATCCTTCCTTTTTAAAAAAAATATTAAGAATATAGAATATTTTAATCTGGGGAGTGGGGTAGCCTTTCGACACCTTTCTACTGGTAAAATATCACTGAAACTTAGCAAAGAATTTACTATTAATAGAAAGAAGAGCTTTTTTTAATTTCCAAACCGTGGCGCACTGTTTCCAAGAGCCAAGAGGTCGTGGCTACCTTTTCACTTCATGTTCTTCTTTAATTGATCCTCTCCTTCCTTTAAAATTGCAAGGTTCAAGGTGTTTTCCTGGGGGAGGTGAAAAAGATGGCAATTTTTCCCAACTTCTCGGAGGCTGAAAATTCAGCGCAATCGGGAACAGAATAATGGTATGACCCTTCCCGGCCCCCTTTTTCCAATCCCTTTCCCTTTGAAGTTTATTTTTAAGCACACACACTCACATGTATATGGACAGTCGTGAGCTGCAAAAAAAAAAGGCATTGGGAAGAGCTCAGCTAATGGAAACAATTTGTTTTAGAAACAGTTCAGAGATTGCTAATTTCCAAATAATAAGGAACGGCTTGCATGACAGGGTTTTACTTTCGAGATTTCTGCTGCATACCAAGTAGAAGCGAACAGCGAATGGAAGGGAAAGAAAGAAGAAGAAGAAGAAAAATAAGAAAGTTTTTTTTTTTAAAAGCAGGGAGAGCGTCCCCTGCTGAAAAACTGCAGAATGAAGCTTGCTCCCAAAGCTGCATGGAAGGTAGGAAGTTAAAACCCGCCACTCTCCTAGGAAATGAAATATTTTAGGAAATATTAAAAAGGCAGAATATTTCCCCTAAAGAGAGAAGTTTCCCTAAATTCCCCCTAAAAAGAGTAAACTGGCAGGAACTCAGAGAGGCAGAAATGCTGCCCCCACCTTTGTCAATGGGCCCTTAAGGCCTGAGCCAGAGAAACATATTTTTAGGCAGGAAATAGACTCACTCTTAATAGCTTCCCCCACCTTTGTCAATGGGCCCTTAAGGCCTGAGCCAGAGAAACATATTTTTAGGCAGAAAATAGACTCACTCTTAATAACTCCTCCACCTTTGTCAATGGGCCATTAAGGCCTGAGCCAGCCCATTCTACATAACCAAGATCTACCCCATCTCAATGCCCTTCATTGCAGCACCCACCAAGTTTCAACCAAATGTAGAACACAACCTACAAAGCTAGATATGACCTTTGACAGCAACCAATCAGAATACATTTCTTACACAAGAACAGGAAACAGAAGTGGGTCCCCAGATAGGGCATAAAATCCAGGGACTCTCAGCATCTCTGCTCTTTTCTGCTCAGGAGCTCAAGTCATGTGGTCCTGTCCACCATTAAACCATCTTTCCAAGCAGCCTCCATGTTTCCAGTGTCTTTTCCCGCACTTGGAACTGAACCCAGAAGGACATGTCTTCCAAAAGAAGCTAGGACGTTAGCAAACATGATTGACACAATCTAGAAATAATTACAATAATGAAACCCTGGCTAGCTGGTGTATTTTCATAAGCAGCACAATTATTTTCAGCGAGTGACTGCAGAAGAGGGATATTTACGAGGTGCTCTGCCGAATAGATGGGGTAAGAGTTGAGTTGTGCAGAAGCCCTCTGAGTGACTGGAGAGGCAGTTGTGGTTTACTAGATAAGGTTTTCAAGGCATGGAACCTCCTTCTCTGATTTGGAGCCAAAGAGTCTCCTTCCATCCCACCAGGGGGATGGAGGCTGGAGAAGACACGGAGGAGAGAATGGTGTGGATGCGCCTTGAGCTTTGGGAGGAATGGCACCTGTCAAGCATCGTATCATTGAGAAGAAGAGGGACATCAATAATCTCCTATGTGCCAGATTGACTTTCCTCCCTAGTGGTCAAGGCATTTGGAGGAAGAATAAATCTGGACCAAAGGATACACGTCCATTGCTTGGAAGATGTTCTGACCCAAGCAGAACACAACTGTGAATTCCTTTCATTCACAGTTCACAAGGCTTGGCAAACTTTCAGAGGAATATTTATCAACACGAACCTTATCTCATTTGGTGAGCTGCCAGATAACTAGTTCCCAAACGCAGGGCAAGGCAACACTTGGCACAGAGTCTCTTACAGTCACAAATAGAACTTTTCTCTCTTGAAATGACCAAAGGAACAAATTGTTTCCTGCAAAAGCCCCCTCCCCCTTCGCTCCTCTTTTGTTTCCCATGGGAGGGGCCAATCACCTCCAAAGTGTGGCTTTGCTCCCAAGTTGACCCTGCTGTCAGTTGTTCTTGTCTTCTGGCATCTCTGCACATGTGCACACTGGGAGCAGGCTCCAGCTGTTCTTCTGCCTCACTACCTCTCTCTCTCTGCCTCCAACACAGAGTCCTCGTCTTAGCTTTCCTCAACCCCCAGAACTGGCCCATGTTCCTCCCCAACCTCCCCACTGTCAGACTTGGTTTTACTTGGTAGCTTTCGCTGGGTATTTGTTTTTGGAGGGCTTCCAGTTTTTGTTCTTCAGTAGTTTCCAGTTTTGCTAATTGCATCTCTCCTGCTGCTTGTACGGCTGACATCTCCTGCAGCTCGATTCTGCAGCTGAAGTCACCTTTGTAGTTGGTTCCAAAGATGGTCAGTGGGAAACACAGGATCCCTGCAGCTTGACCATCCCACCTGAAAGCATTTCCTGATGTCCACCTGTATGTCTGAAAGGGAAGGTCCCGTAGATAGAGACTGGATGGGGGTTAACAAGCTTGTGCTCAATCCGGATAAGACCGAGTGGCTGCTGTGCTTCCCTCCCACTAATTGGCCAAGTGTTCCATCTCTCAGGCTGGGGGGTCAAATACTACGCCCCTCAGACAGGGTCCGCAACTTGGGAATCCTCCTGGACCCACAGCTGACTTTTGAACACCATTTGTCAGCTGTGACCAGGGGGGCATTTGCCCAGGTTCGCCTGGTGCACCAGTTGCATCCCTACCTGAACCGGGAGGCCCTCACAACAGTCACTCTTGCCCTTGTGACCTCTAGGCTGGAATACTGCAATGTGCTCTACATGGGGCTGCCCTTGAAGAGTATTCGGCGACTTCAGCTAGTCCAGAATGCGGCCGCGCGAGTGATTGTGGGTGCACCTCGTTTCACCCACATAACACCTATCCTCCGCGAGCTGCACTGGCTACCTGTTGGTCTCCGGATACGCTTCAAGGTGCTAGTTGTCACCTATAAAGCCCTTCATGGTATTGGATCTGGGTACTTGAGAGACCGCCTACTGCCAATTACCTCCACTCGACCAATTAGATCCCACAGGTTAGGCCTCCTCCGAGTTCCATCAGCCAGTCAATGTCGACAGGCAACTACCCGGAGGAGAGCCTTCTCTGTGGCAGCTCCGACCCTATGGAACGAACTCCCCGTGGAGATTCGTACCCTCACCACCCTCCAGACCTTCCGCATAGCCCTTAAAACCTGGCTGTCCCGACAGGCCTGGGGCTAAAGACTTTCACCGTACCCGAATTGTATGAATGTTGTGCTTTTAATGATGTATTGTCCTATATGTAACTCGGTTTGTCTCCCCCTCCCCTTGAACTGTGAGCCGCCCTGAGTCCCCTTGGGGAAAAGGGCGGCATACAAATATTAATAAATACTAAATACTAAATACTAGATCCAGAATAGGGCACCTGATCTGGACAGCTTCAAGAGATGTTCCCACACAAGGGAAGAAAGACCCTGAAGAGCCATCGCCAATCGGTGCCATGAGTAAAACTGCACTAAATGGACCCATATTCTAAATTGGAATAAGGCGCCGCCTTACCTTTGGCATATCTGACGAGAAGAGCAAAACGAATCCTAGATAGTTTTGGCCAGCGATGAAGGTGAAATCGCAAAACTGCACCTCACTTATTTTGGCCACGTCGTGCAGGGGAATCCACCAGAGAAGACAATTCTGTCTGGAAGAGTTAGCAGTAAAAGGAATCCAGGCCACCAAAGGCCATGGTAGCTGGACACCAGCCAAAGTGATACCAAAGTGCCGGAGCATGGAACAACTCAAAGAAGCAGTGCAAGATCTTGGCCCATAGAACTGTCAAGAGTCAGACACAACTGAATGGATATCCTCCTCCTCCTCGGAAGCCTCACTGCCTTCTAGCACTGATGATATTCCCTAGTTGGGTAATGAAGTGTCTGCAAGAAAACAATTCTTCTTCTTCGTCCTCTTCATCCCTTCTTCTTCTTCTTCTTCTTCTTCTTCTTCTTCTTCTTCTTCTTCTTCTTCTTCGTCTTCTTCTTCTTCTTCTTCTTCTACTACTACTACTACTACTACTACTACTACTACTACTACTACTACTACTTCCTCCTCCTCCTCTTCTTCCCCTCCTCCTCCTTCCTCTTCCTCCTCTTCCTCCTCATCTACTGTTCTTCTTTGTGTCTCTGAACTTTCTAGAAATTTTGACTTCGCCCTTCCTTCAACCCTACCATTGTCCAATCCCATTCAGTCAATCCAGTAACAGCTTTAACTTCGCTGAGCAATTGTTATCTCCTCGGGCTTTATAAGATCTGAAAGGACTCTCCAGAAATGCCCTTTGGCCGCGCTTGTGAAGGTGACAAGATCCTTCTGGAAGTAAAGGAGGTTCATTTTGCCTTTCACTTTAGGTAGACAGAACACCTGATTTTAATCACTGATAAGCCAATGATTATGCGGACGGTTTTTCCTCCTCTCCAAAAATATTATTTCCAAACCACCATTCAAACAAAATAGAGACCACTGGAGTCACACTAAGTTCCCCCTCCCCTGTTTCCCCCCTCCCTTCTCCCACCTCTGTTCAATTCTGCAGCGAGCCTCCAGAAGATCAAGGCACAGATGGGGAAAGAAAAAAGAAAAGCAAAGGAAAGCAACAACAGAAACAGAAGTTGAAGGCATTTCTGACGGCGGCGCATATAGAAAAAGAACAAAGCTTTCCCAGCAGAACGAGATGGAATATGTTCAAGTGACCCCGGGCCAGACAGCTGTAGCAGTTGTCGATTGCGATCCTCTCTTGCCTACCGAACGGGGAATTGTGGGCAGCTTCAGATGGAATAAAGAAGTGCTGACAAATGAGCGCCGGGTGTTTCTACTCTGTGCACAGAACAGGCGCGGGGCCCGAAGCTCGCTCCCAAGGTGAGGGACTTCGCGGAGAAAGCGAGAGTGGCGGCGGACGATTAAGGATGGCGCTACCGGTATCCCAAGCGAGCCTGATGCTCAGAGGTTCTCCAGATCAAACTGCGTGGGTCCTGTCCCTCTCCTTTCTCCTCCCTCCTGTTCTCCCTGCCTCACAAACAAACAATAAAGCCAGAGTTGTGTAGCTGAATCGTTGTGAAGAGCTCCTCTGGCCTCAGAATAATTTGAAGTATTGATAGAATCTCTGGTTGGCTTCACTTATTATAAACATTGCAGTTGGCTGGTTTCTGGTCTTTATATAAACTTTGTTAGAATGATAAGAGTTGGAAGGGAGCTTGGAGGTCTTCTAGTCCAACCCTCTGCTCCCCCTTTGAGAACTCCGAAAATGGAACATAATATCCATATTTCTTTCCCAGAAGTGTGTATGGATAAATCCTTGGTTATAACTCATGTATCCTTCGCTAATTCATCGTTTTTATGAAATACAATAGGCAATACATATATGCAAGGCAAACTAATTGAAAAGCCATTCAGTTATCAAAGTCATAAATCATGACTGTCATTGCGCTGATACAATATCACAAGATATACATAGAATCGAATAGAATAAGAGAGTTGGAAGGGACCTTGGAGGTCTTCTAGTTCAACCCCCTGCCTAGGCAGGAAACCCTATACCATTTCAGACAAATGGTTGTCCAATCTCTTCTTAAAAACCTCCAGTGTTGGAGCACCCATAACTTCCATTCCACTGATTAATTCTTCTCGTTGTCTGGAAATATCTCCTTAGTTCTAAGTTGCTTCTCTTCTTGATTAGGTCCCATCCATTACATCTTGTCTTCACTTCAGAAGCTTTGGAAATTAGGTTGACTCCCTCTTCTTTGTGGCAGCCTTTCAAACATAGGAACACTGCTATCATACAGTGACGTGCGGTGAGGTTTATGGCTGGAAGTTCTGAACTTTGCTTTCATCACTGGAGGCTGAACTGCCATCTGTCAGAAATGGTGTAAGGTCTCCTGCTTGGGCAAAGGGGGGGTTGGACTAGATGACCTCCAAGTTCCCTTCCAACTCTGTTAATCTGCATCTGCAACCTGGATTTTGTCGAGTTTAATCTTTTCCCACGTCTCCCTCAAAGTAGCTTGAGAATGAATACAGGAAGTCCTGGACTCACATCCGTTCGTGTAGTGATGACGTTCAAAGGTACGACGGCACTGAAAATAGTGACTTGTGACCGTTTTTCACACTTATGACCATTGCAGCATCTCTCTGGTCACATTCAGATGCTTGACAACTGACTCACATTTATGACAAATGCAGGGTTCCGAGGGTCACACGATTCACTTTTGTGACCTTCTGATGAGAAAATCAAGGGGGGGGGGACCATATTCACTTAACAACTGTGTTCCTAATTTAACGACCACAGTGATTCATTTAACGACTGTGGCAAGAAAGGTCATAATTCGCTTAATGGATGTCTCACTCACCGACAGAAATTCGGGGTTCAATTGTGGCCGTAGGTTGTGGACTACCTGTGTTTGAGATTGGTGAGGTTCAGTGGTGCAGGGAGCTGTCTTTTTTGATGGCCTGTTATATTGCTTTCCTTTATTTTATTTTTATTTATTTGTTTTTTTAAATCAAGTTTCTTTTAATTTTGGCAAGCATTTCTTTTAGGGACTGTTGGTTTTATTGTGAAAGCTTTATTTAAGATTGTTTTGATTGCTGTCTTGGAAACTGCTCAGGGCACCTTAGAGAGAAATAGAGTAAAGAAAGAATGTGAGTGCATTTTTTCTTCTTCTTCTTTTTTCTTTTTTCTGGAATGTGATTATTTCCTTCCCAGTTTCTCTTGGGAAGCCTCGGTCAGAACAGTTTCACCAAGCAGCTCAGGTATTTGTGGGGTGGGTGGGTAAGGGAAAGTTTGGTCTCTCTCAATTTCAAAGAGAGCTGACATCAGTGACAGGTATTTTGCAAGCTTGGCTAACAAGATTGCTCAAACTTCCCTTCCTTGGATTTCCCTTTGGGGGATGCAGATGAGTCCCTACCAGGATGACGGAATAGATTACTTGAGCTGTAAATCTCCAGGAATGTTTTGTTTTGACTCTCTGGGTAGCAATATTCAAAAATTCCCAACTTACACCGTACAGGTATTAACCAAGATCTAAAATTCCCTGTTCTCTCTCTGTAAACCTCTAGTTGAGGGAAACCGTTACAGGGGTAATGAAGCGAAGGAGAAGGCAGTTTTAACAACATTATCTATCTATCTATCTATCTATCTATCTATCTATCTATCTATCTATCTATCTATCTATCTATCTATCTATCTATCTATCTATCTATCTATCTATCATCTATCTATCATCTATCTATCTCTATCTATCTATCTATCTATCTATCTATCTATCTATCTATCTATCTATCTATCTATCTATCTATCTATCATCTATCTATCTATCTATCTATCTATCTATCTATCATCTATCTATCTATCATCTATCTATCTATCTATCTATCTATCTATCTATCTATCTATCTATCTATCTATGATCGTCTGTCTGTCTGTCTGTCTATCTATCTGTCTGTCTGTCTGTCTATCTAAATGTGTTTGTGTGTGTGTGTGTGTGTGTGTGTGTGTGTGTTCCAGCATATCTCTGGAATTGCCTTGAGCAATTTAAACCAAATTTGGTACACAGTGACACTCTCTCGAGACAAATACTGTGGAGGCAAGACACCCCTAACACCCCTCGGGATGTGTGTTCTATTAAGATACACATCCTTAAAATGGCTTCCACTGCACTGCTGTAAAATGGCTTCTACTGTACAGCGCAGTGGAGTTGCCATGGTAACAGATTCACAGTACTCCACAAGTGGATAAGGAGGAAAATCCAACATTAGAAATTATGTTCGGTCCGGACATTTCCCCCCTATAAATAAATATCTGGGCAATGCCGGATTATCAGCTAGTAAACTCAATAAATATTCCCTTGAACAATTCTGTACAGGTAGTTATTAAAAGCCAGGATCCACGAACACTGGCTGGCAGTCAAAAGCCACAATCCTAAAATCTCTACCCACGCCGACACCAAACAGCACCAGTTCGATTGGAACAACACAAAAATAATTGGCCACGTTACCATCTGTCATGCTCATGATGCACGAAACGCTTTTCCCTTCCCACCAAAGGTGGTTCCTATTTTCCTACTTGCATTTTTACGTGCTTTCGAACTGCTAGGTTGGCAGAAGCTGGGACAAGTCACGGGAGCTCACTCCATTACACGGCGGTAGGGATTCGAACCGCCGAACCGCCGACCTTTCTGATCGACAAGCTCAGCGTCTGAGCCACTGAGCCACTGAGCGACCGCATCTCCATGTCTCACTTAGCAACAGAAATTTGGGGTTTAATTGTGGTCGTAATTCGAGTACTACCTGTATTTGTGTCGATATTGTAGTTGAAAAGCTGCAGCTTAAGACCCCCCTCCCAGGTAGAGTTTTAACAGAAATGAGAGAAACTGAAATATTCAGAAGGTGAAAATCTCGGAACATTGTGTAATTCCTGACTACAATTTTGCAAGTAGGTCAGGCTGTGTCACGAACAACACCGCTGAAATTTTGCTAGGAGGATTCAAGCGTAAGATTATAATGAAAGAAGAATGCCCTTGCCCAGTCTCTTATTCCCCCCCTCCCCTCCAAAAATATTAATGAGATGCTTTGAAAACTCCGAAAATAGAGCATAATATCCATATTTCTTTCCCAGAAGTGCGTATGGGTAAACCCTTGGTTATAACTCATGTATCCTTCGCTAATTCATCGTTTTTATGAAATACAATAGGCAATACATATATGCAAGGCAAACTAATTGAAAAGCCATTCAGTTATCAAAGTCATAAATCATGACTGTCATTGCGCTGATACAATATCACAAGATATACACAGAATCGAATAGAATAAGAGAGTTGGAAGGGACCTTGGAGGTCTTCTAGTTCAACCCCCTGCCTAGGCAGGAAACCCTACACCATTTCAGACAAATGGTTGTCCAATCTCTTCTTAAAAACCTCCAGTGTTGGAGAACCCACAACTTCTGGAGGCAAGTTGTTCCACTGGTTAATTATTCTCACTGTCAGAAAATTTCTCCTCAGTTCTAAGTTGATTCTCTCCTTGATTAGATTCCACCCATTGCTTCTTGTTCTGCCCCCAGGTGCCTTGGAGAATAGCTTGACTCCCTCCTCTTTGTGGCAACCCCCGAGATATTGGAAGACTGCTATCATGTCTCCCCTGGTCCTTCTTTTCATTAAATTAGACATACCCAGTTCCTGCAACCGTTCTTCATATGTTTTATCCTCCATTCCCCTAATCCTCTTGGTTGCTCTTCTCTGCACTATTTCTACAGTCTCCACATCTTTTCTACATTGTGGTGACCAAAACTGAACACAGTATTCCAAGTGTGGCCTTAAAAAGCCATGATAAAGTGGTATTTCTTGATTCTACATGCTTGCACACAGAGTTCTTCTTTTTATAAATTTAAAAGTATGGGCTGTCATTGGCTTATAATTCCCATTTCGTAAACCTCCTAATTGCTTGCCACATTTTTACATCTGGAAGAAGTCCATGATGGACCTTCAAATATTGAAACCGAGCATTGAAAACAGCACCACCAAATATTTTGATATGAAATTGTTTGGGTCCCCCTACGAAGGATTGTCCCAAAGGTGCTTTTTCAAGAGGCCCCTGGACTTTCTTGGTTTTCTTGGAAGATGTTTCGTTCTCATCCAAGAAGCTCATCAGGAGCTGAAGAAGCTTCTTGGAAGAGAAGAAATATGTCTTCAAAGAAAACCAAGAGAGTCCAGGGGCCTCTTGAAAAAGCACCTTTGGGACAACCATGACCTGGTTGACTTGAGAATCTCCATGGACATTCCTTTGAAAGTGTTTTGCTTCTCAGCCAAGTAGCTTCTTCAATTCTGAAGAAGAAGAACTGAAGAAGCTTCTTGGATGAGAGGTGAAATGTCTTCAAAGGAAACCAAGAAAGTCCAGGGGCCTCTTGAAAAAGCACCTTTGGGACAACCATGACCTGGATGATGGGGAATCTCCATAAATACCTACAGAGGATGCTTTCTCGATGCATAAATCTGCTAAGCATGTCACATTAAGATCTCACCACATGGCAAGGAAGAAAACTGAGAACTTCGTTAAAAGCAACCAGTGGGGAAATTCAAAGTTATTACTAAGGGTTCTGTGGGCGTGGCGTGGCTTGGTGGGCGTGGCTTGGTGGGCATGGCAGGAAAAGGATACTTCAAAGTCTCCACTCCCACCCTACTCTAGGGCCAGCCGGAGGTGACATTTGCCTGCTCTCTGAACTACTCAAAATTTCCACTACCAGTTCTCCAGAACCTGTCAGAACCTGCTGAATTTCACCCCTGGAGTCATCTTATTCTCCAAAGCACCGGAGGGCAGGACAAGAAGCAATGGGTGGAAACTAATCAAGGAGAGAATCAACCTGGAACTAAGGAGAACTTTCCTGACCGTGAGAACAATTCATCAGTGGAACAGAAGTTGCCTCCAGAAGTTGTGGGTGCTCCATCACTGTAGATTTTCAAGGCGAGATTGGACAACCGTTTATCTGAAACGGTCGAGGATTTCCTGCTTCAGCAGGAGTTGGACTAGAAGGCCTTCAAGGTCCCTTCCAACTCTGTGATTCTGTTCTTCAGAATGGAGCATCATACCCAAGTGCCTGCAAATCTATTCTGTCTCCCCTGTAGTTTTCCTTTGTCTCCTTAATACAACAATTCTTCCCTGCCTTCATCCCGCAGAAGGGAGACTGCCAGGGATGAATAGAGGCCTGATGGCTTTTGAGTCTGTATTTTTGTTCTCCCCCTTTTGAAAAGGGGGAAAAAAAAAGAAGAGCTATTTTGGACTGTTTGTTTTTATTCTTCTTTTTAAACTTAGCAGAGTTGCTGCGCACTGCAGCAAAAAAACCCTTTTCATTCTGCAGATGCAATGGCAGATTTTGAGTGCAACCCAGTTCAGATTTTTTCCCCCCTTTTCTCTCTCTCTCTCTCTCCCAGAGTGTGTACACATTGCGTTTGTTTCCAGCAGAAGTTAATTTAACCCAGCTGCAAACCGCTGGGAAAGGGAGCTCAGCTTGGCAACACGGCTGCCCGCGAGAAGTACTTCCTTCCAAATGGTACTGGTTGGTAACAAAAGGATACTTTGCTTGCTCAGATGTAATAATTCCTGATTCCCTCTGACTGCAGAAAGCCAATTAGCAAATGGTTGCTGTAACACGCAGGAGAAAGAGAAAAGAGGGGGGGAAGGCCCCATAAAAGACGAGAAGGAAAGGAGATTTGCTAATGAGGGGAAAATGTCATTTTAGAAGTTGCCCGGTTGAAAATTCCTAAAGGGGTGTCACTTTCATGGGAATTGACAGCCAGCATCAACGCACAGACACGTCGACCGTGGATGTCTGCTTGGAAACATAAGCAGGCTACCTGGTTGCTATGCTAAGTAGGGAGACATCCATCCAATGGCCTTTTCTCTTCCCAGTTTTAGGAAAACGCCCCAGGTCTTTGTTGGCAGGTGGAAATTCTGCTTGCACATCTGCTTCTGCCATTTTTTTGTTCTTCCTCTGCATCTTTAGAAAGGCAACCGAGAAATAGATCTCTTAGGAAAAAGAAATGGACCCGCTGGAATTTGGGAAACAGAGGCACCAGTTCCAGTAGAGGAGGAGGATCTTGAAGATTTCATGGTCCCACAGAAGACAAATTTCAGGAGGAAGAGCATCTTTTCCTTGCAGGACACGATGTCTTCCAGGGGTGTCCAACTTTGGCAACGTTATGAGTGGTGGACTTCAACTCCCAGAATCCCTCAGCCATCCAATTCTGGGAGTTGAAGTCCACAATTTGTAAAGTTGCCAAGCTTGGAGACCCTTGCTATATTCTACTTCATTCTACTGTGTTCCACCTTCACCCCACTCTTCTGGGAATGCTCAACCTATCTCTTGATGTGCTTTAGAAGCACAGCAATTAAAAAGCGTGACCCGTCAAAACCGCGCTCGACTAAGCCGTGCTCGATTAAACCGCGTCGCTGATGTCATCAAGAGGGCGACAACAGCCAGCGCGGAGAAAGAAGGGCGCTTTAAAAAGCGCTTTGAAACCAAGCCGATTCAATTTAAGGTAAGGGTTAGGTTTAGGGTTAGCTTTAGGGTTAGGTTAAGGGTTAGGGTTAGGTTTAGGGTTAGGTTAAGGGTCAGGATTAGGATTAGGTTTAGGGTTAGGTTAAGGGTTAGGGTTAGGTTTAGGGTTAGGTTAAGGGTCAGGATTAGGATTAGGTTTAGGGTTAGGTTAAGGGTTAGGTTTAGGGTTAGGTTAAGGGTTAGGGTTAGGGTTAGGGTTAGGGTTAGGGTTAGGGTTAGGGTTAGGGTTAGGGTTAGGGTTAGGGTTAGGGTTAGGGTTAGGGTTAGGGTTAGGTTAAGGGTTAGGATTAGGATTAGGTTTAGGGGGCGTTAGGTTTAGGTTTATGGGTTAATTTTAGGTTTAGGGTTTACAGCGTGCTTCTGTCTCTGCGCTGTTGTCACCCTGTTGATGACGTCAGCGACGCGGTTTAGTCGGACGCAGTTGAGCGCGGTTTTGTGGTGGAACCATTAAAAAGGGACCCTTAGCTTTTTGGGAAGCTTAAAGTAAAAGCTTCATTGGGACTCCACTGGACTTCAAGGTTGAAGAGCTGGTTTTCTCCTCCTGGAAGGCTGAATGTGTACAACACTTCTTCCTTGGTGGTAGATTGTTTTATTGTTGTGCTGTTTAGTGTTTAGTTGTGTCGGAATACCATTGGTAGTTGGTAATTTGCAAGAGTCAGATATGATTGCAGCCGTTTGTTAGCCTATCTTTTTTTTTTAAAGTGTTAGGTATATATAGAGATGGGATTTGGTGGCTCACTGGCTAAGATGGCTGAGCTTGTGGATCAGAAAGGTCAGCAGTTCGGCGGTTTGAATCCCTAGTGCTGTGTAACGGAGTGAGCTCCCTTTACTTGTCCCAGCTTCTGCCAACCTAGCAGTTCAAAATCACATAAAAAATGCAAGTAGAAAATAGAAACCACCTTTGGTGGGAAGGTAACGGTGCTCCGTACACATTTGGTGTTTAGTTATGCCGGCCACATGACCACGGAGACGTCTTCAGACAGCGCTGGCTCTTTGGCTTTGAAACGGAGATGAGCACTGCCCTCTAGAGTCAGGAACGACTAGCACATATGTGCAAGGGGAACCTTTACCTTTTACCTTACATAGAGAGATACAGAGACCCCTTAATTTACACCAGTTTGTTTAGTGATTGTTTGAAGATACAACAGCACTCAAAAAGCAACTTATGAATATTTCCCACACTTAAGGCTGTGGAAGCATCCCTATGGTCACACGGTCAAATTTTGGACATGTGGCAACTGGCATGTATTTATAGGTTACAATGTTCCAGGATGATATGATCTCCTTTTGTGACCTTCTTTCAATGGGGAACCTGACTTACTTAACTGTTCTGTCCCCCCTTCACGGCTCGTTAACAAACGGCAAGCAGATAAACTTAAAAGGAAGTCTTTTTATCAGTTCTCGGCTCCGACTGGCTGTGAGCCCAAAAATAACATAAATAAAGTCTCTAACGAGATAACAGAATACAAAACAACTCTTACAAGCAATGCACTTCTCCAAGTGTAGCCTTAAATCAGGGTTACAGGAAACACAAGCACTTATCCAAGTGTATCTAACATAAACCACGATTGATGATCAAGCAATGTTGTACCAAACAAGGAACGCACGAAGGAACGTTGACTCCTGCAACTAGGGCATGGCAGCATCCGTCCTTTTATCTCCAAAACCTGTCCCTAACAAGCCCCAGCTGCATAATGAATCTTGTATCCCGAAAAGACTCACAGAAGACATCTGCTGAGTCACAACACTTAACTATGGCGTTACTGGCTTAAAGCCTGCAGAGATTCACTTAACAACTGGGTCGAGAAAAGTCGTAAAATGGGTCAGAACTCTCTTAACCATTGTCTCAGGTGCCTGATCAGCATCGTGTCTATGAAGCTGGGATTTATGCTTTTACCTACATAGATTGCTAGTCTGTCAGCTTTAAACTCAAAACATCCAGTGCTGGGTTTTCCATTCAGACCTTGATTTTCTTAGCTTCCGGAATTTGGGTTCAGGATAAGGAAGAATAATTTTCCGCATCTACCCAACGTTGAGCAAATATTGGGAAACACACTTGTTTTTATTGGCAAAATAGACCTTCTGTGAGACAGGAGAAGAGGAACAAGTACACGGAAGCGGTGATTACAACTGTAGCATTTATCCTTTGACTCATAGAAGATATATATATAAGATACACCCATAAGTACTTTGGTTAACAGATTTCTTTCTGAACAGGTTATGTAGAAAAGGAACTTTGAACTCAACCAGTTTATTTTCGCCCTAATTCTTTGGCACAAAGTCGTGATGGACTTCAAGTTGCCTCCTACGCCGATTATATTTGAGCATTGATTTCAACTTTGTTTATTTTAATTTTAATCTGATTTCATTCCTTTGGGGATCTTTTATTTGCATAGATTTTCTTAATCGGTTCTTTATGCACTCTATTTTGTAAACTGTTGCGTCTCCTTCGGGATTTGGTGTACTCTAAATGCAGCTGATAATAATGTGCTATGATATATTGTATTGTATTGTGTTGTGTTGTGTTGTGTTGTGTTGTGTTGTGTTGTGTTGTATTGTATTGTATTGTATTGTATTGTATTGTATTGTATTGTATTGTATTGTATTGTATTGTATTGTATTGTATTGTATTATTATTGTATTGTATTGTATTGTATTGTATTGTATTGTATTGTATTGTATTGTATTGTATTATATTATATTATATTATATTATATTATATTATATTATATTATATTATATTATATTATATTATATTATATTATATTATATTATATTATATTATATTATATTATATTATATTATATTATATTATATTATATTATTATATTAATTATATTGTATTGTATTGTATTGTATTGTATTGTATTATATTATATTATATTATATTATATTATTATATTATATTATATTATATTATATTATATTATATTATATTATATTATATTATATTATATTATATTATATTATATTATATTATATTATATTATATTATATTATATTATATTATAATATTATATTATATTATATTATATTATATTATATTATATTATATTATATTATATTATATTATATTATATTATATTATATTATATTATATTATTATATTATATTATATTATATTATATTATATTATATTATATTATATTATATTATATTATATTATATTATATTATTATACTATACTATACTATACTATACTATACTATACTATACTATACTATACTATACTATACTATACTATACTATACTATACTATACTATACTATACTATATTATATTATAATCAATTGTGATTGAACTTTCTGTAGCAATACATAAAAGATTTACTTTATATCTGCAAATATTGAATTTATCGGACTTGAATGCTCTAATTTTTACACAAAAAAATATCCCAATCCATTTTGGAATTGTCTATATTCTTAGATGCTATCTTAATAAGACTTAGGTCCAAGTTTAGGATGGGAATTATTACATTTCTACCAATCTTAGACTGTGAAATTATCCAACTTCATCATAATAATACAAGGGGGAAGAGGAGAAGAAGCAGCAAGAGGAGAAAGAAATTAGAAGATATCAGAGGGTAAACATTTTAGAATTGTGTGGTGGAACAGCTTGCCTTCAGAAGTTGTGGTACTCAATTACTGGAGGTTTTCAAGAAGAGATTGGACAATCATTTGTCTGAAAGAGTATAAAATTTCCTGCTTTAGCACAGACTAGAAAATGCCCAAGGTCCATTCCAATTTTATTATTTTGTTGAGAAGGGGGTTGGTCCAAGTTCCTTCCAACCCTATTATTTTGTTTTCTACTAGCAGAGAACCAGTTGTTCCCCAGGTATTTATTTATCCTAATCCATATATTTGTCCTCAAAAATAATCCAGGACCAAGTGTAATTCCTAATGTTGGATTTCCCCCCCCCCTACCAGAGGGAGCCCCCTTGTGGAGTACTGTGAAGTCATTACCATGGCAACTCCACTGCACTGTACAGTAGAAACCATTTTATGGCAGTACGGTAGAAGCCATTTTAAGCAGTATAGTAGAAGCCAATTTTAAGGCACAACAGGCTGTACGCAGCAGGCACAACACCTGAGGGGTGTTAGGGGTGTCTTACCCACCACAGTATTTGTTTCCAGAGAGTAAGTCATCTGTGTACCAAGTTTGGTTGAAATTGCTCGAGGTATTCCAGAGTTATGCTGGAACGAACACACACACACACACACACACACACACACACACACACACACACACACACAGAGCCATTTTTATACACAGTATATAGATATTCTATTCAGACCAAGTAAAGAGGTTGAATTAGAAGACCTCCGAGGTTTTTCCCAACTCTGTTATTCTGAACATAGAATTCATTATTGGCCAAGTGTGATTCGACGCACAAGGAATTTGTCTTTGGTGCAGATGCTCTCAGTGTCCATAAAAAGACAAGATACATTTGTCAAGAACCATAAGGTACAGCACTTAATGATAGTCATAGGCTACAAACAGGAAATCAGGAAACAACCAATATCAATATCAATCGTAAGGATACAAGCAACAAAGTTACAGTCCTGCAGTCATAAGTGGGAGGAGATGGGTGGTGGGAACGATGAGAAGACTAATAGTAATAGTAATGCAGCTTTAATGAATGGTTTGACAGTGGTGAGGGAATTAATTAATTAATTAATCTAACATTACTTTTCATCTGCCCCCGTTGTACAAAACCTGTTTGATCAGCGTGTATCAATTGTTGGATAACCAGCATTAACCTATTTGCTAGTATTTCAGTAAAAAATTTGTAGTCTACATTAAGCAATGAAATAGGTCTGTAGTTGTTTGGTTGAGTAGTATCTTGATCTTTATAGAGTCGTTTTGAGGGTAGGAGTTGAAACAATTTATATCCAGAATGCAAAGGATCTGTAAATATTTTCACAGCCCTCTTTGTGACTGCTTCAGTGTACAGGTCCTCAAGGAAGGCAGGTTGACAGTAATTGTGTGAGCATTCCATATAGCATCCAAGGCAAAGTATTGTTCAATGTTCCAATTTAGTAAGAGAGCCATGTTGGCATATCCAGGAAAACCCCAATCTGAAAGCTTCCCAGTTTCCCCCACCTAGCTGAAAGTTCAAGATCTTGCCCCCACTCCCACGAGTCCATCCCATGGTCCAATCTCCCACTGCCATGCTGGCAGTTTCAACCCATCCAGTTCCGGTCAGGTGCAGAGGTGCAAAGACAAAGGATGACCTTGGCTTTCTAGAAAGAATGTTGTTATGGCTACATTGCATCTCGCTCCGTACAATCCACCCTCTCAATTTCTCACAATAGAAAAGGCATAGTAGAATAATAGAAAGTGTGGCAGGCCAAAGATCCAAAGATGGCTGCAGGCTTGATAAATTGTTTTTTCTGCGGTTCTGACTATTCTCCGAAGCTTGTGTCTGTCTTGTTGGGTTGCAGAGCCAAACCAGACAGTTATGTAGGTGCAGAGGTCAGGCTCAATAATTTGCAATTGGCGAAACGTTTTGGTGGAGAGGAGCAAAAACCGAAACGGACAGACACATTCTTACAGAAAACCCAATATTAGAGAGACAGATATACTGCAAAAGATGCCTCCGTGTCTTTAGACTTGTCAGCCAAGAGAGGTCCTTGCTCACATCATGGCAAGAAAGGAGAAGGCTAAAGGCGTGACCCACAAGCAGACCACTGATGTGCTAAGCAACCACTTCAAACGAGGGATGAAGAAATCAAGTGCTTCAGCAGAAATCTCTCTTTTTTTAATCTTTGCAACAGATTGCAAAAAAATAATAATGCCTTGGACTTGCTTAAAACGCAGCAAGGTTATTTCTGCAACTTCGGCTAGCAACACGAGATAAGAGAGGGAAAAAAAACCACATTTGATTTATGCAACGGGCTCACACAAAACATGAAACGATTGTATTTTAGGCTACGCTGTAGTTCTCTCTCTCTCTTTCAAACCGCCCTGGAGAAGTTCTCCTGATTTTTATCATAAAATATTGATTCGTCAACCGGTTTCTGAGCTTTTAATTTTCTGTTTTTTTTGAAGGTTATAATATGAGAGATAAGGGAACTTAGGGATATCGGCGGAAGATCTCGGATTTTTCTTATCAATAAATGCTTGGCTGCTTCAGAGTTTTACATGTTCTTTTCCACATCTGGTTCAGAGACCAGATAAACCCTTTTGGCTTAGTAAACAAGGATGCCTTATTTCTTCTTAAACCACTTCTAATTTGGAAGCTGGAGTCAAAATTTTGTATCACAATCTACAACAGATGCTGAAGGGCCTTCCATCTTTATATACCACTTTATAAACAATAGTTAGACTTAGACTAATATACCGCTTCATAGGGCTTTCAGCCCTCTCTAAGCGGTTTACAGAGTCAGCATATTGCCCCCAACAACAATCTGGGCCCTCATTTTACCCACCTCGGAAGGATGGAAGGATGAGTCAACCCTGAGCCTAGTGGGATTTGAACAGCCAAACTGCTGAACTGCAGTCAGCTGAAGTAGCCTGCAGTGCTGCATTTAACCACTGCGCCACCTAAGGCCTTGGAATCCCACCACTGGCTCCAGCCTAGACAATAATGCTACATGTCTCTTGAAACTATTGGCAAGGTTCAAGGCTCAAACATTTGGTAATGATGGTTAAGGTTCTGAGCAGTTTGGAACCAAGATATTGATGGCCTACCTTGATAGCTACAGGCCCAATCAATCACTTGGTTTCATAGAGAGAAAGATTTTATTGCTTATGCTTAGAACTTTAGAATGCCATCATTCGTGGGTGAGTTTTCCTTGTGGTGCTACCTTCATTCTGGAATTAGTGAAAAGTAAGGTTTTGCATTTAGGCCAGAAAAATCAAATGCAAAGGTATAAAATAGGTGGTACCTGGTTGAATTGTAGTAACTGCCAGAAGATCTTGAGGTCCTAGTAGACAATCACTTAAATATGAGCCAGCTGTGTGCTGCAGCTGCCAAAAAAGCCAACACAATTCTAGGCTGCATAAACAGAGGGATAGAATCAAGATCACATAAAGTATTATTTCCACTTTATAATGCCTTGGTAAGGACACACTTGGAATACTGCATTCAGTTTTGGTCGCCACGATGTAAAAAAAGATGTGGAGACTCTGGAAAGAGTGCAGAGAAGAGCAGCAAAGAGGATGAGGGGACTGGAGGCTGAAACATATGAAGAACGGTTGCTAGAACTGGATATGTCTAGTTGAATGAAAAGAAGAACTAGGGGAGACATGATAGCAGCCTTCCAATATCTCAGGGATTGCCACAAAGAAGAGGGAAAGCTATTCTCCAAAGCACCTGAGGGCAGAACAAGAAGCAATGGGTGGAAACTAATCAAGGAGAGAAGCAACTTAGAACTAAGGAGACATTTCCTGACAGTTAGAACAATCAATCCAGAAGTTATGGGTACTCCAATGCTGCCGTTTTTAAGAAGAGATTTCGATACAGCCAATTTCGTTGTATTTATTTTGTACAATGACAATAAAGACTATACTATAAGAGATTGGACAAACATTTGCCTGGAATAGTATAGGGCAGTGTTGCTGAACTTTTTCGGCACCAAGTGCCAAAAAGGGAGTGCGCGCAGGGGGTCGCACCAGAAAGCAGAAGAGCAAATTTCCCTGGGAAGCTGAGCTTCCAGTTTCCAGGGTGCACATGCCCATTGGTCAACTGGTCTTCCAGTTTCTGATGCACATGCGTGTTTGAAGACCAGTTGGCTGGTGCACATGCTTGCCAGTAACCGGAAGACCACTTCACTGACGTGCATGGACACACACCGGAAACCAGAAGCTCAGCTTCCTGGGAAACTGCTCTTCCAGTTTCTGGTGCTTTTGCACAGGTGCACCAGGGAACCGATCTTCCGTTTCCCGGTGCTCCGGTGTGTGCGAAAACCAGCTGGCTGGAACACGGAGGAGCATCGGCTGATGGATGGTGTACCCAGAGAGATGGTTCTGCATGCTACTTCTAGCATGCTTACCCTAGGTTCACCATCACGGATCTCCAAGGACCCTTCCAATTCTGATTTGATTCAATTCTACCCTACCCTACCCTACCCTATCCTCTATTGTAATTCTGAATTCTATTCTATCCTATATTATTTTAATTCTGAATCCTATTCTATTCTATTCTATTCCCGGAGTCCTCCGGGATTGGACGGCCTAGAAATTTAACAAACAAACAAACAAACATTCTATTCTATTCTATTCTATTCTATTCTATTCTATTCTATTCTATTCTATTCTATTCTATTCTATTCTATTCTATTCTATTCTACTCTACTCTACTCTACTCTACTCTACTCTACTCAACTCTACTCTACTCTACTCTACTCTACTCTACTCTACTCTACTCTACTCTACTCTACTCTACTCTATTCTATTCCCAGAGTCCTCCGGGATTGGGCGGCCTAGAAATTTAACAAACAAACAAACAAACAAACAAACAAATATTCTATTCTATTGTACTCTACTCCACTCTACTTCTATTCAATTCAATTCAATTCAATTCAATTCAATTCAATTCTAGTCTTACCAAAAGATTTTACCAAGGAAAGATTAAATGAAATCACATTTGCATTTTCTCCCTAGATCCTTGAAAACGTCAGTTCCGCATGGGGAAGCAGGGGGCATATTTAATTATTTTCACTTCCATAGTCTTATAGAATCTCCTGATGAACATTTTCTATTAAATTTGTGATAGGTTGTCATGGAAAAGAAAAAACCTATTTTAGGATTAGATTTCTCTAAAGCTATTTCAGATATTTTACTTTTTACCTTCCTGCAGAAAACATGACAAAGTGGCAGATTCTTTGAGAATTAGACGATAAACACAGTTTACATAAACTTAGGACATAGAATAATGGAAGGGACCTTGTAGGTCATCTAGTCTAACCCCCACCCAAGCAGGAGACCCTAGACTACAAATCGCAGTCCAGTCTCTTTTTGAAAGCCACCAGTGATGAAGCTCCCACAACTTCTGAAGGCAACTTCTGTTCCATTAGTTGATTGTTCTCACTGTTCTCATTGATCTTCTTTCTGTCATCATTCCCATGTGCCATGGCAGGGTCCACTTATTTGGGGTAGAATGGGTGCGACTGAATGGAGCTGAGCATTTACTATCCGGATGCCCTTCCTGATGCCTACACGGAGTTTGCAGCAGTTATTTTTCTCTTTGCGCCCTAGGAGAGAAACATCTGCCTCTACCCAGGGTTGAACTCTCAACCTTCCAAGTGGGAGGCGAGCGTCTTCACCACTAGTCCACCTACCACTCTCTTAAAAGAAATAATTGATAGGTCATTAAAAGGGCAGCTCCATCTGTCTTCATATTCAGAAGTCCAACAAGACCATTTATCCAGAAAACAACTTGATATGCATTTTAAAGGATGTTTCCAATTGTATTACACTTTAAATTGCAGTATCACTTCCCTTTACAGTAAGATGCATATTGACAAAATTACTAGAGCACGCAAGAAAAGATTATTGGGCAGGTATTGAAAATCAAATGTGCAAAAATGGATACATTTTGGGAGCCATTTCATGGCCCACTCTCTCTTGGAGCAATAAATTACTGTTCTGAAGGCAGCCAACTCCCATCATTTATTTGAGTTTATAGAAGAAGAATAACAGAGTTGGAAGCATCTATTAGTCTATTTTACTCCAGTGAAATCCTCTAGCTCTTTTCCAGTTTTAGTTCCTTTTTCTTCCATATTCTTGTTCTTCCATTAAATCTTCTATTACTCTCTTCTCTCCGATTTCCCTGGTCTGAGTTGTCCATCTAGTTTTGTTATTTTTTCTTGTCCTTTAGGGTTTAACACACATTTTTAAGCACAATTCATTGTTCATCCATGATCTCAATTTAACTAATTTAACATTTTTTAAAAGTATTTTTATATTATTTCACAATAATCCTCTCGTATGTATAATCCCTTTTACATTATAGGTCTGTTTTCACTTTCCACCCTATTACACAACAAACTTAGTTAGTTATCTACAATTAACTTTGTAGAATGAAGGAATGGGGAATGGAGATTTTACAGAACCCTTCCCCGGTCATGCCCACCAAGCCACTCCCACAGAACCAGTAGTAAACATTTTTGAATCCCACCACTGGTTGGAAGGGACCTTGGAGTTCTTCTAGTCCAACCCCCTGCTCAAGCAAGAGACCCTCCACCACTTCAGACAAATGGTTATCCAACATCATCTTAAAAACTTCCAGTGTTGGGGTATTCACAACTTCTGGAGGCAAGTTGTTCCACTGATTAATTGTTCTAACTGTCAGGAAATGTGTCCTTAGTTCTAGATTCTTTCTCTTCTTGATTAGTTTCCACCCATTGCTTCTTGTTCCACCTTGGGTGCTTTGGAAAATAGCTTGATTCCCTCTTTGTGGCAGCCCCTGAGATATTGGACGTTCATTTGGACAACAGGAAAAAAAACCATTATCAACTGAATTCAGTAATCTAAAGGAGAATTCATGTTTAAAATAAACTTTTGAAAGTTTTCTCACCAACAATCTGAAAGGGATCTCTACCATAAATTTATGGCATTAGATCTTGGAAACGCATTCCAGACTCTAAAGATGTAGAGACAAATGTATTTGTCAAAGGTGTTTATGAACTGAAGATTGAGAAATTTTATTATTTTTAAGGGATAAATATGCCAGCTTAGAGATGGGAGAAGGTGGCAATTAGATCTATTATATATAATAAAAAATTGGCATTGGTATGCTAGTATTTACTATTGCATTGCGTAAACACTAGATAAGATGTTATCGCGTGCACTTTATAGATTTATTTCTGAAGACTTTATGTACAAAGTGAACACAGAATTTGGCCGGCGAGTAATAAAGGAAAGAAGGAATGTGTTTGCTTTATTAGATAAGAACTTTATCAGCAACATGAAGGAAACAAGTTTATTGCCATAGTGGCAGCTTCATGGCAAATCTTAAGGTTTTTCTTAACTGTTCTTAACTTATCTTTGTTTTTCTTAACTGTTCTATTGGCATGGCTGTTGGATGGTTATTCCTGCTTTTCTTGAAGAATTTCTTTCTATATTAACCAGCCCTACTGGAAATTAAGAAGGAAGTGAATGAAATGTTTTGAAAAATCAAAAACCAGCTTTTTTGCGTTGTTTTTTCATGAGTCTTAACATAGAGTTTTTTTTGGTGTATGGCAGTGGTTCCCAAACTTGGCAACTTTAAGACTTGTGGACTTCAACTCCCAGAATTCTCCAGCCAGCAGAGCTTAAAGTTGCCAAGTCTTAAAGTTGCCAAGTTTGGGAACCACTGCGTTAAGAGATGCATAAAAGGACCATCAAAATGAGGAATAATTTGGAACAATTCCCCAGGGCAGAGCTGGCTGGAGAATTCTGGGAGTTGAAGTCCACAAGTCTTAAAATTGCCAAGTTTGGGAACCACTGGTGTATGTGAATGCCTGGGGAAGTGGAAGATAGACAGAGATATGTATGGTGGTGGCAACTGACCTATCTGAGATGCCTATACATTGTCTGCCCAGTTGTGTGAAAAGATATATCAGTGTTTGCAAAACTTTTCAGCACCAAGTGCTGAAACAGGCGTGTGCGTGCGGGGGCACTGCCAGAAACTGGAAGAGAAGCTCCCTGGTGTTCTGGTTTCTGGCGCATATGCGCCCACGAAGACCAGCTGGGCAGCGCACAGCTGGTTGACCCAACTGAGGTGTTCCATCAGACTAGCATCCTCTGAGCCCCGATCCTGACCAAGGCTTTCCTCTGCAGGCTTAAACTTGCCCTCCCCTTCTGAACTAGCATCTGGAGAGTGGTCCAGGGACAAATCCATGAAAACTTTTTAAACAACGTTTTTATTAAACAGTTTTTTTCCATTTTTAAACACAAATGTCATCTTTGCAACATTTCCACATTGGTAAGCTTCCATTATACTCTTTTTATCCATACCTGTAAACCTTTATATCTATATCTATATCTATATCTATATCTATATCTATATCTATATCTACATCTCTATTTCTATTTCTCTCTCTCTCTCCATCCATCTCTCTCTCTATATCTATCTATCTATCTATCTATCTATCTATCTATCTATCTATCTATCTATCTATCTATCTATCTATCTATCTATCTATCTATCTATCTATCTATCTATCTATCTATCCTATCTATCTATCTATCTATCTATCTATCTATCTATCTATCTATCTATCTATCTATCTATCTATCTATCTATCTATCTATCTCTTTCTCTATCTATCTCTCTACATCTCTATCTCTATTTCTATTTCTATTTCTGTCTCTCTCCCTCCCTCTCTCTCCATCCATCTCTATCTCTATATCCATCCACTATCTATCTATCTATCTATCTATCTATCTATCTATCTATCTATCTATCTATCTATCTATCATCTATCTATCTATCTATCTATCTATCTATCATCTATCATCTATCATCTATCATCTATCATCTATCATCTATCATCTATCATCTATCATCTATCATCTATCATCTATCATCTATCATCTATCATCTATCATCTATCATCTATCATCTATCATCTATCATCTATCATCTATCATCTATCATCTATCATCTATCATCTATCATCTATCATCTATCATCTATCATCTATCATCTATCATCTATCATCTATCATCTATCATCTATCATCTATCATCTATCATCTATCATCTATCATCTATCATCTATCATCTATCATCTATCATCTATCATCTATCATCTATCATCTATCCATCTACATTTTTCACCTACTAATATGGTAATTTATACTTACATTTTTTCTATACATATTACTCTTTCAATGGACTTATTTCTATATAATACATCTTATATCTATCTATGTACATATATTCCTCTTATAACTATTATTCTGTACTATTTTATAGACAATATATCTTACATTTTTCCTCCCCTCTTATTAACTGTGAGGTTTTATGATTCTTTTCTAATTTCTTAATCTTTTTTTTGCTTTAACACATTCTTATTCTTTGCATCTTTCCTCTAGCCATTTGTACCATAAATTCCATACGAAGTAATACTCAGATTCTCCTTTGTCTTTTATTCCTTTTGCAAATCCATGACCATTTCTAATAATATCTAAGCAGCCTGCTTGGGAGGGAGACCCTCTGAAGATCTTCCAAAGTATTTTAGCCATGGCTTTGGAAGGCAGCCAGGCCGATGTCCGCAGTGACCTTGAGGACTGTAAAAGCGCTATTCTTCTACACATCGTTCTTCACCATCCTCCCTTTTCAGATTCTTTATTAACACAATAATGTTCTCCTGTTTGCTCCTCCAGGTTTTTCTGCTGTTCTCGGGTTAATAAATTGCATTATTCGTAAAATAATGCAAAAGGACAATGGCAAAAGGGAGAGGAGGGGGGTTACACATGCAATATTGTGCAATTGTTATTACAACATCGGAGCTGCTGTAATACATTTTTGTTCTTTCCTAATGTCCCCAGGAAAAGTCTCTCCACCCCCCCAGCCCCCTTTATTAATTCATTCATAGAAGTCTTTTGTTCCTCTTCTTGCTGCAGTTAGTATTTTTTTTCCCCACTTCCAATTCTGCACATTTACTGGTTAGGTTTTTTTTTGTAGCATGTCTTTACCCTTCATGATTGCGATGCCTTTTAGAATGCTCAAATTATCATCATCACCACCACCACCACCATCATCATCTCTATTTTAATATCCCCTCGCCGACAAAATCACCTCAAATATTTACAGAATGCTATGCAGCATAAAGCAAAACATTCATGCAGAAAAGGTCTCTAGGAAAAGAGGTCTAAAAAAAAAAGGTAGGAACCTGGAAATGTAATCAGTGAAAATATTGCAGAATAACACTGTTGGAAGGGACCTTGGAGGTCATCTAGTCCAACCCCCTGCTCAAGCAAGAAACCCCATTCCATTTCAACCATTTCAAATGGTTGTCCAATCTCTTCTTGAAGACCTCCAGTGTTGGAGCGCCCACAACTTCTGGAGGCAAGTTGTTCCACTGATTAATTGTTCTAACTGTGAGGAAATTTCTCCTTAGTTCTAGGTTGCTTCTCTTTTCTTGATTAGTTTCCATCCATTGCTTCTTGTCCCTCTTTCAGGTGCTTTGGAGAATAGATTGAACCCTTCTTCTTTGTGGCGGCCCCTTAGCTACAGTATTGTAAGAATGCTATCACATCACTCTTAGTCCTTCTCTTCATTACACTAGACATATTCGATTTTGGCAAAAGTTCTTGGTATGTTTAGCCTCCAGTCCCCTAATCATCTTTGTTGCTCTTCTCTGAACTCTTTCTAGAATCTCAGCTATCTTTTTTACACCGTGGCAACCAAAACTGGATGCAGTATTCCAAGTGTGTCCTTACCAAGGCATTATAAAGTGGAAATAATACTTTATGTGATCTTGATTCTATCCCTCTGTTTATGCAGCCTAGAATTGTGTTGGCTTTTTTGGCAGCTGCAGCACACAGCTGGCTCATATTTAAGTGATTGTCCACTAGGACTTCAAGATCCTCTGGCAGTTACTACAATTCAACCAGGTACCATCTATTCTATAACTTTGCATTTGATTTTTCTGGCCTAAATGCAAAAACTTACTTTTCACTAATTCCAGAATGAAGGTAGCACCACAAGGAAAACTCACCCATGAATGATGGCATTCTAAAGTTCTAAGCATAAGCAATACAATCTTTCTCTCTATGAAACCAAGTGATTGATTGGGCCTGTAGCTATCAAGGTAGGCCATCAATATCTTGGTTCCAAACTGCTCAGAACCTTAACCATCATTACCAAATGTTTGAGCCTTGAACCTTGCCAATAGCTTCAAGAGACATAGCATTATTGTCTAGGCTGGAGCCAGTGGTGGGATTCAAAATTTGTTACTACTGGTTTTGTGGCCCTGGCTTGGCAGGTGTGGTGTGGCTTGGTGGGCGTGGCAGGGGAAGGATATTATAAAATCCCCATTCCCCCCCACTCCAAGGGAAGGATACTGCAAAATCTCCATTCCCTCCACACTCCAGGGGAAGAATATTATAAAATCCCCCTTCTCTCCCCACTCCAGGAGAAGGAGATTGTAAAATCTCCATTCTCTCTCCACCCCAGGGAAAGAATACTGCAAAATCCCCATTCACTCCCCACTCCAAGGGAAGGATAGTGTAAAAAAACCCCTTCTCTCCCCACTCCAGGAGAAGGATACTGCAAAATCCCCATTCCCTCCCCACCCCAGGGGAAGGATACTGCAAAATCCCCATTCCCTCCCCACCCCAGGGAAAGGATACTGCAAAATCTCCATTTCCTCCCCACTTCAGGAGGAGATTGTAAAATCCCCCTTCTCTCCCCACTCCAGGGGAAGGATACTGCAAAATCCCCATTCCCTTCTCATCAGCTGGGACTCAGCAGAGAATAGATGAGGGCAGGGCCAGCCAGAGGTGGTATTTATTGGTTCTCCAAACTACTCAAAATTTCCGCTACCGGTTCTCCAGAACTGGTCAGAACCTGCTGAATGCCACCTCTGGCTGGACCTCAGGATGAAACCCAGGGGTGACCTATTGTATTTCCCATCCCTAACTTAGAATTTGTGGTTTTTCAGATGACACAATTTAGAAGTGAAAGCATTCCTTAACCCTTTGGAAGAAGTCTCACTGTGTTTGTTAAGACAGGCCCTCAATATTTTGCCAGGTAGTGGAAAAATCCCACGTTGACCTCTTTTTTCAAGCCACTTTTTCTCACCAGCCAAATCACACACGATTATTAGGAGTTGTCATTTTCTCTCTAAAGGGATGAAAAGAGAGACTGAGTTGAATATAAAAGTCCTGATTTGAAACAGCCTCAATGAAGTCATAAATATGGAAACCTTCAAGGGTTGCATTTCTTCCTGATATTAGAGGGTAGATGAAGCAATATGAGATTAATTGCGTGAGCCGGCTGTGCATTTCGAACGCAGCTTCATACGAGAACAAGAAGACAGTCAAAAAAATGGTCTCGGATGGTGTTAAAAAGTCGAGAAAGCTTGTGTGCATTCGCTTAATGCACTCCCGTTGAAATGAACAACCGCTTGATGAAATTGATGTTGTTTACTTTTGTAGCCCTCTTTCCCTAACACGATTTCATAAACCGCGTTAATTAATTTGAAATTGGCTATTTGTATATGGGGACTTGATAGAAACATATGGAACATCTTAGCTGGCCTTGGAAAGTCACGCAGACTAAGCCAGATCAGACCTGCTGAGTATTTAGAATGGAATGGAATAGAATAGAAAAACAGAGTTGGAAGGGACCTTGGAGATCTTCTAGATCCACCCCCTGCTTAGGCAGGAAACCCTGCACCACTACAGACAAATGGTTATCCGATCTCTTCTTAAAACCTTCCAGTGTTGGAGCATTCACAACTTCTAGAGGCAGTTGTTTCACTGATTAATTGTTCTAATTGCCAGGAAATTCCTCCTTTGTTCTTTGTTGCTTCTCTCCTTGATTAGTTTCCACCCGTTGCTCCTTGTTCTACCCTCAGGTGCTTTGGAGAATAGCTTGACTCCCTCTTCTTTGTGGCAACCCCTGAGATATTGGAAGGCTGCTATCATGTCTCCCCTAGTCCTTCTTTTCATTCAACTAGACCTACCCACTTCCTGCAACCGTTCTTCATATGTTTTAGTCTCCAGTCCCCTAATCATCTTTGTTGCTCTTCTCTGCACTCTTTCTAGAACAGGGGCAGGCAACCTTAAACACTCAAAGAGCCAAAAGGGTCCTAAGCAGAAGCCCCCCCATTCAATTCTGGAGGCAACCAGAAGTCCGGTTTCCACACCATAGTCTCTCCTCCTAGAGCAGCATCCTTTTTCCTCTGCCAAGCGGAAGTCCGGTTCCCCTACCATAGAGTCTCCTCCTAGCGCGGCATCCTTTTTCCTCTACCTGTCCTAACCGAAAGCCCTATCAATTGTGGAGCTGACCAGAAAACTGCCGCTGGCCATAGAGTCTCCTCCTGGAGCGGCCTGCTTCCCTCCCCCACCCCAAACCGGAAAATTAGGGCGCTGACTGGTGATAGGGAGCTGCAGCAGAGGGATGACAGAGCCACATGCGGCTCCAGAGCCACATGCGGCTCCAGAGCCACATGCGGCTCCAGAGCCCTGGGTGGCTGACTCTTCCTCTGGAGTCTCCACATCTTTTTTGACATTGTTGCTGAGGCTTTCTTGCCATTCGTGGGAACATGAGGGGAAAAAAAACAACACTTCCCCTCCCCCCTCAGTGATTCTTCACAACCTTTTTAAAGTGTTTATTGCAGTTGATCTAACCTAGGTAGAATTCTGAGCCAAGGAGATTCTGCCAGTCCTGGTGATTTTCGCAGCCTTTCAAAGTATTTATTGCAGCAGCTCTTCTGCTTTGATTGAACGGTTTTTGTTCCCGCTGCAAAAGATGTTTGTTACAAAATGCAAATAGGAACGTTCTGTTTACTTGATGAACTCGATAAATGACAATTAAAAAAACGTTGTCGCCTTCCCTTGATTGCCTTTGTTGCATTCCTTATTTTAACCCTCTCAAACAGGAAGAGGGTGAAAAGGCAGCCAAGCCTTAGGGGACTGGAGGCTAAAACATAGGAAGAACGGTGGCAGGAACTGGGTAGGTCTAGTTTGATGAAAAGAAGGACCAGGGGAGACATGATGGCAGACTTCCAATATCTCAGGGGCTGCCACAAATGAAGAGGGAGACAAACTATTCTCCAAGGTACCTGAGGGCAGAATAAGAAGCAATGGGTGGAAACTAATCAAGGAGAGAAGCAGCTTAGAACTGGGGAGGAATTTCCCGACAGTGAGAACAATTAATCAGTGGAACAACTTGCCACAAGAAGTTCTGAATGCTCCAGCACTGGAAGTCTTTAAGAAGATGTTGGAGAACCATTTGTCTGAAGTGGTGTAGGGTTTCCTGCCTAGGCAGGGAGTTGGACTAGAAGACCTCCAAGGTCCCTTCAAACTCTGCTATTCTATTTCTATTTCTATTTCTATTTCTATTTTTTTCTGTTCTGTTGTATGGTATGGTATGATATGGTATGGTATGGTATGGTATTCCACTCCACTCCACTCCACTCCACTCCACTCCACTCTACCCTATTCTATTCTATTCTATTCTATTCTATTCTATTCTATTCTATTCTTGCTTTAATAAATCAATGAATAATCTTTTTTCCTCTAAGTATTCAGTTGAGCTAGTAGCCGGAAACAAAATGAATATCTGAGCAAATAGACACTAAAAATGATTGTCTTGGAAACTTGGGTGACTTGTTAAAAACTGGGTGAAACCCATCAACTTTTAAGAGTACATTCTTCTGATGTTGAAAGACAGTTTGCTGGGAAAATACCTTGCTTGAACTCTTTGCTAATGGACCTTCCTTGACAAGGTTTTCTTCGAAACATGAAAATTACAGATCAAGAGTGAGCAGGAACCTGTAGAAATCTGTCCTGGGCAATAAGGCATTTCACTTATTTCTTCTTCCTCTTTTTTCTATCAGGAGTTGTTAGGTCAAAAGTCAGTGAGAGGGAAAAAAAACAACACCTCCTTCGTAGCAAGTGGTCGCTAGGAAGGACGAGATATTTGCCAGTAACACTCCCTAGGTTCTCGATCACGGTCCTTGAGCATTGTAAGAAAAGATATTATCTGTGCACCGAGGGGTCCTTGATGCTCTCTGAGCTTGGTGGTTTCCTTGCAAATGTTTCATGACCAAAGCTAAGTAACACAATCAGGGCTAACATTGTCTATCCCTGATCATCACATCCCAGCACTGATGTTGTTATCTAGTTGGGTCAGGAAACGTCTGCAAGAAAACCAGCAAGTGCAGAGAGCACCAAGGATGCCTCATGTCAACCCTGAGCTATAAATATTTTTCTTTATTCTCACAAATACACTATTTAACATTAACCGCTTGAATGCATATACAAGTTCAGTGATGGCTAACCTTTTTTGTCCTCGTGCTCCAAAATCGTGCATGCACTCCCACAATGCAATGCACCCTGCCCCTGGACTTGCACTTGACCCTCCCACCCTGTTTTGGGCCTAGCAGGCCTCCTGAAGCCTCCTGGGACCAAAAACGGAATGTGGGTGGTGTCAGCATTCCAAGTATCATGTAGAATTAAATCAGAGTCCAAGGCAAAATGATCCTTAAAGTTCCAATTTAATAAGGCAGACGTCTTGGCATTATGCTATGAAATCCCAATACTGGAAATGACATCAGAATCCTACCCAGTTAAAAGTTCATGATCTTGTCCCCACACCCACAATCCATCACATGGTCCAATCTTCTTCCTCCACGCTGGCATCCACACCCAACTGCTTCCTGTCAGGTGTAAAAGTGTGGAGACAAAAGATGACTTGTCTTCTAGTAAAGAATGACAATAACACATTCCACAATCCTACTCTTGTCTATTCCCCCCTCCCATCAACTATACTAATGAAACAGCAGTATCCTCTATAGGTTTATCAGGGTATCGACGATGGAACCGGGTGATCAGGCGTGGTGCACGCACTTCAGATGACCTCACCCACGATGCATCTGTAAACGAGTATCCCTTTCAAACTACTAAATACTGTAAAGTGCCATGACGACAACGGGAATCTACTATCTGTTCGATTTCATAATGGCGTTCACCATCAACCTGCACCAAAGACGGTGGTGTTGGAACATTACACAGCCCAGTGGTGGTCACCGGTTTGAGTAAACTGCTGTGAAACACCAGGTGGGTTTTCCCCAACATGTGAGGAAGCTTTAATTCTACCGTGACCGGATTAATTACTCTGACGATTGAGAATGGACCTATGAACTTGGGACCCAGCTTACGACAGGGCACTTTAAGGCGTATATACTTCGTAGATAAAAATACTTTTATCCCCGACCTGAAACGTTGGTTGTGGACTGAGTTTCTTGCCAGCGTGTCTCTTGTCTGCTGCAACCCGCAATGCTTTTCGGACATTTCCCCACACTGAATACATGTAGTCTATCCATTCCTTTATAGTTCCGTGATCAGCAGTGGCTTGAGGACATTCAGGTATAGCCATGAAATCAAACCCATTCACAATACGGTAGGGGGGTATACCCAGTACTGCTGTGTGCTGCATTGTGATGTGCAACTTCAGCAAATGGCAATAGACACGCCCAGTCAGTTTGCTGGTAATGCACATAACAATGGAGATACCGTTCCACTGCAGCAATAGTTCTTTCTGTTGTGCCATTGGTAGCCGGATGGAATGCAGAACTCAAACCCTGAGAGGACTCCACCCTCTGCAGGAAACTGCGCCAAAATTGAGCAGTAAACTGTACCCCACGATCTGAAATTATACGTTTAGGTACACCATGCAAATATGTACTACGAATAGACACCCTCCCCCTCCCTCCCCCTCCCTCTCCCTCTCTCTCTGACTCTCACTCCCGCTCTCATCTGTCTATCACCTGTCTATCATCCATCATATCTGTCTGTCTATCTGTCTGTCTGTCTGTCTATCTATCTATCTATCTATCATCATCTATCTATCATCTATCTACTTATCTACCTACCTACCTACCTACCTACCTACCTACCTACCTACCTACCTACCTACCCACCTATCTATCTATCTATCTATCTATCTATCTATCTATCTATCTATCTATCTATCTATCTATCTATCTATCTATCATCTATCTATCTATCTATCTATCTATCTATCTATCTATCTATCTATCATCTAATCTATCTACTTATCTACCTATCTACCTATCTACCCCTCTCTGTCTGTCTGTCTGTCTGTCATCTAATCTATCTACTTATTTACTTATCTACCTATCTACGTACCTACTTACCTATCTCTGTCTGTCATCTACCTATCTACCTACCTACCTACCTACCTACCTCTATCTATCTATCTATCTATCTATCTATCTATCTATCTATCTATCTATCTATCTATCTATCTATCTATCTATCTATCTATCTATCTACCAATCTATCTTTTCTATTAACTGGCATCCTGCTACCTCTTGCCATTTTCTTGGGTTCAGAGTGAAGTCTTCAGAAGGAAGTACTGCCTAGGGAAAGATAAGATGCAGTAAAAATAAAATCAGTTGTATTGTGTCAGAGATTGGGAAACTGGACCTCTTGTTCCAAGCATTGGGAAATAGTCAGATATGTACAGCTTTGATAAGGCCACAGCTTCTCTCATTTCAGGGAAATGCACATGAAAAAAAGTAATTAAAATCTTTTAATCAATATAGATATCTTGTAATCTCCTTTATGGAAAATAAAGTGGAAATTTGAGAAGTGATGCTCATATCTGGGTCTTTTGCAAACAAAAGGCGCATGTATACACACTCACGGAGAGAGAGACAGAGAGAGAAAGAGAGAGGGAGACAGACAGAGAGAGAGAGAGAGAGAGAGAGGCAGAGAGAGAGACACACACACACAGAGAAAGACAGAGAGACAGAAAGATATAGAGAGAGATAGAGATAGATACACACACACACACACACGGAGAGAGAGAGAGAGACAGAGAGAGACACACACACACAGAAAGACAGAGAGACAGATATATATATATATATATATATATATATATATAGATAGATAGATAGATAGATAGATAGATAGATAGATAGATAGATAGATAGATAGATAGATAGACAGACACACACACACACACACACAAACACACACGGAGAGAGAGAGACAGAGACAGAGAAAGACAGAGAGACAGAAATATATATAGAGAGATAGATACACACACACACACATGGAGAGAGAAAGAGACAGAGAGAGAGAGAAGGAGAGAGGGAGACAGAGACATAGACAGAGGCTGAGAGAGAGACACACACACACAGAGAAAGGCAGAGAGACAGAGAGATATATAAAGATAGAGATAGATACACACACACACACATGGAGAGAGAGACACAGAGAGAGAGAAGGAGAGAGGGAGACAGAGGCAAAGAGAGAGACACACAAAGAGAAAGACAGAGAGACAGACATAGAGAGATAGATACACACACACACACACACACACACACACACACACAGAGTGACAGACAGACTTAGATCTCCTGTGGTGCGAAGGACTCGAGGCTGATGACGTGTTTGACCCCTCCCTCAGTTTCAGCCCAGCAATCTCCTCCATCACCTTTGCCATTTTTTTCTCTGGCTTTGGCAAACACCTGCTGAAGTGACCTTGGCTCTCTCTCTCTTGTCTTCTTGATGTCTGGCGTATACATTCCATCTCATCTCTCCATCTTCCTGGTTTTGCTGGCAAGCTGAGAAGTGATAATGGTTGCAATAACACAACTGTGATTCGAACCTGATACTACTCTCGTTTTAGGTTGTGCTCTGGTTTCTCTTGAGTTGCTACAAACCTTTTATTCTACTTGGTTGTTGGCTGGTGTTTTGAAGTTTGGAATAAAAATAAAATAAAACGAGGGTCTGAAAATGGGACAAGGACAACGTCAGGGGAGACAGGAGGAAGTTTCCAGCTCTTTCTGAGGCTGTGCGTTGCCAGATAGGAAAGGCTCTGCGTCCCCCGTTATCAAAGTTTACTTTTCTATCTCTCTGTTTCCTTGTTTTCAGAGAAAACAAACCACTAAGGTAATGACCTGATTAGCTTCAGAAAAAGAAGTGCTTTGCATTCAGATGAGGTGGAGGGAAAAAAAAAATAACACCGAGGAATCCTCGATATTGTGCCTTGTGGGGGACAAAAACTCAACTTTTCTTTGTCTTTTGGTCTGGATTGAAAACAACTCAAAGGGTAAGTGTGTGTGTGTGTGTTTGTGTGTTTCTGTGTATCGCTGCTTCTACAATACTGGGTGAGATCAGCTAAAATCTACAAGGTGAAATGAAGACGCCAGCACGAGGCAAAGTAAACATTGACTTAACAAATTAAGTTTGAAAAGATCTATCAAATAAGCAAAAGGTCAGAAAAAGGCTGGCCTTTCCCACGGTCTTCATATCTAGACTGCAACAATCCTGACAATGACTGGGGAGAGGAGTGGGAAGGGTTCCACCACAAAACCGCGGACGACTAAAGCACGCTCGACAAAACCGCGTACCTGACGTCATCACAGCGCGACAAAAAAAGCACGCTGTGAGCGGTAAAGCTAAAATTAACGTGTAAACCTAAACCTAACCCTAAACCTAACCCTAAACCTAACCCTTAACCTAACGCTAAACCTAACGCTAACCCTTAACCTAACCCTAAACCTAACCCTAACGCTTAACGTAACCCTAAACCTAACCCTAACCCTTAACCTAATCCTAACCCTAACCCTAAACCTAACCCTTACTTTTATGTGAATCGGCTTGCTTTAAAAGCGCTTTTTAAAGCACCCTTTTTTCTCCGCGGTCGTTGTTGTCGCGCTGCTGATGACGTCAGCGACGCTCTTTAATCGGGCGCGCTTTAGTGGACCGTGGTTTTGTCGTGCCACGGTGGGAAGGGGATTTGGGGCAGAGGTCGGTTCCTACCGGTTCGGGCGAACCGGTAGGAACTTGGCGGCCTGGGTCGTTGGAACCGGCAGCGACCCAGGCCTGCCATGCCCCTGAATTGGTTCTCCTACGGCGGTGCCATCTTGTTTTTCATTGCAAAGATTTATATGTTTTTTAATTTTTGTGCGTGCGTATCTGCATGGAGCAATATTTTTGCGTGCTCTCAACCGGCAGTAATGCCGGAAGCAACCCATCCCTGATTTGGGGGGGTGGTGTTGCTTTGCTGCATCTAGATCAGTGGCCCCTCAACCTTTCTGTCTTGGGGATGGTTTCGTGTGAGTGACGGGTGCCCGCACAGCTCCATTTGCCTGAGCAGCCAGCATGTGCGCCCGCTGCTTGCACATATGGAGCTGTGCATACGTCCGTACTTGCCGGCTACTCCAAGTGGAGGTGCACACATGTGCTCGCCTGCCACCTCCGTGGCCTGGTTCCAAATAGGCCAGGCCCGGGATTGTGCCATGGCCTGGGGGTTGTGTACCCCTGATATAGCAGTAGATTTATATACCGCTTCATAGGGCTTTCAGCCCTCTCTAAGCGGTTTACAGAGAGTCAGCATATTGCCCCCAACAATCTGGGTCCTCATTTTACCCACCTCGGAAGGATGGAAGGCTGAGTCAACCCTGAGCCGGTGAGATTTGAACCGCTGAACTGCTGATCTAGCAGTAGCCTGCAGTGCTGCATTTAACCTTCCATCCTTCCGAGGTGGGTAAAATGAGGACCCAGATTGTTGGGGGCAATATGCTGACTCTCTGTAAACCGCTTAGAGAGGCCTGAAAGGCCTATGAAGCGGTATATAAGTCTACTGCTATTAACCACTGCGCCACGTCGGCTCATTCAATATAGATGTCAGCATCCCAGGTTTGGCAGATATAGGCAGGCTGAGACCTTTGTCAGGGTTCAAAGTAATAGACCCATAACAAGCAAAACTCTCAGGCGGGTGGATTCCTCAAAGAATAGCTTTATTGGATATATCATATTGGCATAGATTTGGCAAAAAACGACTCTGAAGGTTCCCACGGTTTTCACCTAATTAAAAGTAAAAGGTTGTCACTTTCTCAAAACAATCAATCACCTGGTCCAATCATGGTGCTGTCTGGTTGCCTGGTGACATCACTCCTTCTTCTGACCAGTGTGAGAGTGTCCTTGGTTCCCAAGAGAAAGTATTTTGTTTTGGCTAAAAAAATACCAGCTATCTAAAATCCCTCCCACCCTATCCTTCAGTCCCAGTGTGGCAACATTGAAGCTTCTAAATTGGCTTCATTCAGGTCATTTTCAGGGTTGACAACCTTCTCTTTTTGTGATGAGGCGAGAAGAATAACTACAAAGTGATTTAAGAAGTGGTACTTACTTGTCTAGAAGTTGGAGTCCAACCAAAACGTATCTGGAGATTTTGCAAGCAACACAGAAATATAAATCAACCAACGGAAATAATCTAATGTCTTGGGTTCTTGTATCTTGTGTGGATCCTTGTATCATCCTTGGACTTCAAGGAGATCAAATCAGTCGGTCCTAAAGGAAATTGGTCCTGATTGCCCTTTGAAAGGACAGATGCTGAAGCTAAAGCTAAAATGCATTGGCTACCAAAGGAGGACTTCTTGATGTTGGGAAAGATGGGAAGCCCAAAGGAGATGGGACAGCAGAGGATGAGATGGCTAGCAGTGACATCAAGGCAAGGAATTTGGATGAGCTCTGGGAGAGAGTAGAGGATGGGAGTCCTGGAATGCTATGGAGGTTGTGAAGAGTTGGACACAACTAATCAGAATGCAGCTGGAAGGGACCTTGGAGGTCTTCTAGTCCAACTCCTTGCTCAAGCAGGAGACCCGATACCATTTCAGGCAATTGCCTGTCCAGTCTCTTCTTAAAAAACCTCCAGTGATGAAGCATCCACAATGCCTGAAAGCAAGTTGTTCCACTGATGAATTGCCCTCAATGTAGACTACAACAAAATTGTGTCTGTGTGTTACTGATTTAATTCAAGTACAGATTGCTGATTTGTCTCAAGGTAATATGTGTTTGAATGTTTGAATGTTTATTTTATTTATATGCTGCCCTTTTCCCCCGAAGGGGACTCAGGGCGGCTCACAACTCAACTAAGGGAGGGGGATACAGACAAAAAAAAATTAAAACAACATGCAACAATACATAATTTAAAAAACACAACAGTCATACCATTCGAGAAGGGGGTAGAAGCTTTTTAGCCCCAGGCCTGTTGGAATAGCCAGGTTTTAAGGGCTTTGCGGAAGGCCTGGAGGGTGGTGAGGGTTTGAATCCCCACGGGGAGTTCGTTCCAGAGGGTCGGAGCGGCCACAGAGAAGGCTCTCCTCCGAGTAGTCGCCAGTCGACACTGGCCGGCGGATGGAATTTGGAGGAGGCCTAATCTGTGGGATCTAATCGGTCTAGAGGAGGTAATTGCCAGCAGGCGGTCTCTCAAGTACCCAGGTCCAATACCATGAAGGGCTTTATAAGTGACGACTAGCGCCTTGAAGTGTATCCGGAGACCAATAGGCAGCCAGTGCAGCTCGCGGAGGATAGGTGTTACGTGGGTGAACCGAGGTGCACCCACGATCGCTCGCGCAGCTGAATTCTGGACAAGCTATATGCCTAGTGGGGACATGGTGGTTCAGTGGCTAAGATGCTGAGCTTGTCGATCAGAAAGGTCGGCAGTTCAGAGGTTCGAATCCCTAGCACCGCATAATGGAGTGAGCTCCCGTTCCTTGTCCCAGCTTCTGCCAACCTAGCAGTTTGAAAGCACATAAAAAAGGCAAGTAGAAAAATAGGGACCACCTTTGCTGGGAAGGTAATAGAGTTCCATGTGCCTTTGGCGTTTAGTCATGCCGGCCACATGACCACGGAGACGTCTTCAGACAGTGCTGGCTCTTCGGCTTTGAAACGGAGATAAGCACCGCCCCCTAGAGTCAGGAACAACTTGCACATACATGCGAGGGGAATCTTTGCCTTGCCTTTAATATCTCTAGATTATTCTTGAAGATCTACTTTCAGGGGTTAAGTCTACTATAACTGACTTGCCATAAAGAAACTGATAGGTTGACTGTGATTTTTAACAGCAGCTTCCTGCGTAGACATCTAAGGTTCAGAAGTAGAGAGCTATCCCATTAGTCCAAGGGCCATACTAGACAACCTTATGAGAAGTGAACAGAACCAAAACTCAATAGTTTAGGGGATTTTTCCTCCCCAGGTTTTTAAGGAACAGAGTAATGCCTGCAAGCTGTAGATTTAACACCACAAATAGCAAAGTTGTGAAAGGATACTGAAAAATGCAGAGTAGAGATAAGGGTGCTGGATGTGGAAAGCCTGAAATGGGTGTGGTGGGTTTTGTGGTTTTGTTGGTGTGGGAGGGGGACACATGACGGCTCCCTTCTCTCGCCCAAGAATGTCCTAAGAATATACAAGATACTTAAGGTAAATCGCTTTGTTCTAACACTGTGTCAACTTCCTCATGAGCAGGAAGGGGAGCAGCTCTTGGCAAGCCATACATCCATTTCTTACAGAATTGAGTGTGAGATTCTTTAACCGAACTTGCAATTCCATCCTGTTGCTTCTTATGGCATAGTTTTGAGTACGGAGAAGAGCCGCAGGAATCATCAGGGAATGAAGGCTAAAACATACCAAGAACGGTTGTAGCAGTGGTGAGATTCAAATAATTTAACAACCGGTTCTCTGCCATAATGACCAGCTGGGTAGGCATAGCTCGGTGGTCATGTGACAATGTGGTTCAGTTCAGTTCAGTTCAGTTCACTTTATTTGTAATTTGTATGCCGCCCTTTTCCCTGGGGGGACTCAGGGCGGCTCACAGTTCAAAAGGGGTGGGGGAAGGACAAACAATTTACAACATAAAAGCACTACATCATTTAAGAACTCAATAGTCACACAATTCGAGTAGGGGTTAGGGTCTTTAACCCCAGGCCAGCCGGGATAGCCAGATTTTAAGTGCGGCGCGGAAGGTCTGGAGGGTGGTGAGAGTCCGGATCTCCACGGGGAGTTCGTTCCAGAGGGTCGGAGCAGCCACCGAGAAGGCTCTCCTCCGAGTAGTTGCCAGTCTACACTGGCTGGCTGATGGAATTCGGAGGAGGCCTAATCTATGCAATCTTATCGGTCTAGTGGAGGTGATTGGCAGTAGGCGGTCTCTCAAGTACCCAGATCCAATACCATGAAGGGCTTTGTAGGTGACAAGTAGCACCTTGAAGCGTACCAACTCACGTCGATGGGCGCTTCACCTTAGTTGTTACAATGGTAATAAGGGTTAACCGGAGAGGCAGTTTCTGTAAGCAGGGCAATAAAGATTAGGCTAGAAACAACACCAGAATGTTTCCTTCCTACCTTCCTTACAGGATTAAATCCTGTACAGTGGGAAAAACACAAAAGGAGATTTCTTCCATCAACCGGTTCTCCGAACTGCTTAGAAAGTTATGAACCGGTTCTCCTGAATAGGTGCGAACCGGCTGAATCCCACCACTGGGTTGTAGGAATTTGAATTGTCTAGTCTAACAAAGGGAAGGACCAGTGGAGACGTGATAGCAGCCTTCCAATATTTGTGGGGCTGTCACAAACAAGAAGGAGGTCAAGCTATTCTGCGAACTACCTGAGGGCAGGACAAGAAGTAACGGAGGGAAACCGATCAAGCAGAGAAGCAATCTAGAACTAAGGAGAAATTTCCTGATGGTGAGAACATCTAATCAGAAGTTGTGGGTTCTCCAACACTGGAGTTTTTAAAGAAGAGATTGGACAACCATTTGTCTGAAATGGTATCAGGTCTCCTGCTTGAGCAGGGGTTGGACTAGAAGACCTCCAAGGTCCCTTCCACCTCCATTCTGGTAGGTTGTGTCCAACTCTTCACAACCTCATGGACCATAGCATGCCACGTCTCCTATCCTCCACTTTCTCCCAGAGTTTGCCAAATTCATTGCATTGATGTCACTACTAACCATCCTAAATTATGATTCAGAAATATGCATTTCCCAAGGGGCGATACAAATTTGGAATGGTGAAGGGCCAACAAACCAATCTTGATTATTCCCAATAAGTACATATTCTTTTGTTGGGGGAGATGGAGAATATTATTTTTGTGTGCCAACAATCACATAAGATTATTCTTTTTTTCTTTCTTGACTTGGCTCAGCCCAGGTTGCAAATTTTAATTTGTCTGCAGATCAATGAGAACGTTTGTCACCATGACTGAAGCTTAATTTTAATAATACAATCAATTTACAATAGAATAGAATAGAATAGGATAGAATAACAGAGTTGGAAGGGACCTTGGAGGTCTTCCAATCCAACCCCCTGCTTAGGAAGGAAACCCTACACCACTTCAGACAAATGATCATCCAACATCTTCTTAAAGACTTCCAGTGTTGGAGCATTCACAACTTCTAGAGGGAAGTTGCTCCACTGGTTAATTGTTCTAATTGTCAGGAAATTTCTCCCTAGTTCTAAGTTGCTTCTCTCCTTGATTAGTTTCCACCCATTGCTTCTTGTTCTACCCTCAGGGGCTTTGGATAATAGTTTGACTCCCTCTTCTTTGTGGCATCCCCTGAGATATTGGAAGATGCTATCATGTCTCCTCTAGTCCTTCATTTCATTAAATTAGACATACCCAGTTCCTGCAACCGTTCTTCATATGTTTTATCCTCCAGTCTCCTAATCCGTGGTGGGTTTCTACCGGTTTGGACTGGTTCGGCTGAACCGTAGTGGTTTGACAGCATGAGTCGCTGGAATCGGCAGTGACTGAGGCCTGCTACGCCCCCGAACCGGTTCCCGGGTCAGTGACATCAGGGCCCCCATCTTGTTCTTAACTTGTGCGCAGAACAATTTTAATTGCACTGTGCATGCGCGCGAAGCACGCACAAGAGGGAATCTAACCAGTAGTGCCTGCTGGAACCAACCCATGCCCCTAATCCTCTTTGTTGCTCTTTGAACTTTTTCTAGAGCAGGGCAATAAAGAGAGCCGAGGTGGCGCAGTGGGTAGAGTGCAGTACTGCAGGCCACTTCAGCTGACTGCTAGATCAGCAGTTCAGCGGTTCAAATCTCAACGGCTCAGGGTTGACTCAGCCTTCCATCCTTCCGAGGTGGGTGAAATGGGGACCCGGATTGTTGTTGGGGGCGATATGCTGACTCTGTAAACCGCTTAGAGAGGGCTGAAAGCCCTATGAAGCGGTATATAAAAATCTGCTATTGCTATTGCTAAAGTCTCCACATCTTGTTTACATCGTGGCGATCAAACTGGATGCCGTATTCCAAGCGTGGCCTTACCAAGGCCTTACAAAGTGGCCTTAACACTTCACGTGATCACGTAGCAAAGATCTCTATGTTTCATGATCGCTATCATAATTAGTTAATTCACATAGGAACTTACCTTTCAGTTTAGAATTTGATTAGCAAAAGTATTATTACTATTGCAACGGACTGATTTTTCGCACAAGAGCGAGCTGCAGCAAAATGCACGGAGATTTGCCCTTTTTATGTAGAAATTGACTGATGTATTGTACTTTTTAATTAAAAAAAAGATCCCTGTATTACTGGTTTTTTTTATTTTTAAAAAATGCCTTTTTCTCACTTTCTTGACTCGGAGACGTCTGCACCAATTTAATCTGGTTTTGATGCCCCCATAAATAACACTCCAATAGAAAATATGGAGAGAAAAACCCATACTTCCTGCCATAATGATTTTTTTTTCTTTTGCTCATTATGGACATAACTTCTGAAAGAGGGCAATCCATAAAAAATATGAAGTATAGGCAAAGTCCTAGATATAATTCTGCAGACGAGTGAGAATAATAATATTAAGATGCGGCGTTGCAGTCTGGGGAGAATGTTTTTAATTTGTTTACAGAAATGAATGCCCAATCTAAACAAATGGTAAATTATATTATATGTGTTGTATTGGTCTCTCTCTCTCTCTCTCTCTCTCTCTCTCTCTCTCTCTCTCTCTCTCTCTCTCTCTCTCTCTCTCTCATAATCTTTCCCTCTTCTAGCTATTTAAAGTATCTATCTATCTATCTATCTATCTATCTATCTATCTATCTATCTATCTATCTATCTATCTATCATCTCTCTCTCTCTCTCTCTCTCTATCATCTATCTATCATCTATCTATCATCTATCTATCTATCTATCATCTATCTATCTATCTATCTATCTATCTATCTATCTATCTATCTATCTATCTATCTATCTATCTATCATCTATCATCTATCTATCTATCTATCATCTATCTATCTATCTATCAATCATCTATCTATCTATCTATCATCTATCTATCTATCTATCTATCTATCTATCTATCTATCTATCTATCATCAATCAATCATTGTCTGTGTCTGTCTGTCTGTCTGTCTGTCTATCTATCTATCTATCTATCTATCTATCTATCTATCTATCTATCTATCTATCTATCTACCTACCTACCTACCTACCTACCTACCTACCTACCTACCTACCTACCTACCTATCATTGTCTGTCTGTGTCTGTCTGTCTGTGTCTGTCTGTGTCTGTCTGTCTGTCTGTCTGTCTGTCTGTCTATCTATCTATCTATCTATCTATCTATCTATCTATCTATCTATCTATCTATCTATTATCTATCTTCTCTGTGTGTACTATCAACTATCATCTGTCTATCTTCTGTATATCACCTATTATCTTTCAATCATCTCTGTCTCTCTCTCTCTCATCTCTATATTGAATAAATTGATGGATTTTCTGTTTCCTTCATTTAATTTTCTTTTAGAAGCATTTGGCTAAAATTCTGACCCCCCGTGAGTGGCCTTGATTAGTGAGGAACATGGAACAAAGGAGGTTCTTGTACAGTTTGTGGTGGAATGTGACTCATTTGACAGTGTTGTCACCCACCTGTATTGGCACCACATGGAGCAGGCGTTGTGTAACTTCCTCCTTCTGAATTCGACCTTCTGGCGGGGAAATACCCTGCCTGCCCTATAAAGAGGCTTCCTTCTTCACAGCCTCCTTCACATCTGTCAAGAGCGAGAAGATGAAGCTCCTTGCAGCTGTGGGGGTGCTGTTGCTTGCGCAGAATCTGATTGCAGAAGGAACAACTACAGCAATGCCAGAGGAAGCGGTAAGAAAAGTTTGGAATTCACCTAGTCTGTAGCCTGGTGCTGGTGAATTATAGTCCTAGAATGACATCCAGTTTAAGCTGAGGAAGCTCGTATCGGGCTCTTAATTTTGCAAAAAAACCAGGAGCCCTGATCTGCGAGTTTATTATTCTGCAACTATCTGCTGCAGAATAGAGAATAAAACAACCTTATGCCTATTTTTATCAACTCACCCGTGTGCCTTGTGCACAATGCTAGAGACTGTTTCCCTGGCAAGCGTTCTTAATCCATAAATCAATGCAGGGAAGGTGAGAGTGGGATCAACGGTGGAAAAATATGTCTTTATTTCAGGTACACGCATTGATTGTTTTTTAAGTGAATAGAGCAGGCTGCCTCAGAGGGCCTCTTAGCAAGTTGACGAGAACCTTCCCATGAATGGTTATGGCAGCCGGGATTATCAAGAAGAGGAGATGAAATGAGAAAGGGATCTAAGAGTCCTAGTGGGCAACCATTTAAATAGGAGCCAACACAGTTCTAGGCTGCATAAACAGAGGGATAGAATCAAGATCATATGAAGCGTTAATACCACTTTATAAGGCCTTGGTAAGGCCACACATGGAATACGGCATTCAGTTTTGGTCGCCACGATGTAGAAAAGATGTGGAGACTCTAGAAAGAGTGCAGCGAAGAGCAAGAAAGAGGATTAGGGGACTGGAGGCTAAAACATGTGAAGAACGGTTGCAGGATCTGGGGATGTCTAGTTTAATAGAAAGAAGGACTAGGGGAGACATGATAGGAATCTTCCAATATCTCAGGGGTTGCCACAAAGAAGAGGGAGTCAAGATATTCTCCAGGGCACCTGAGGGCAGAACAAGAAGCAATGGGTGGAAACTAATCAAGGAGAGAAGCAACTTAGAACTGAGGAGAAACTTCCTGACAGTGAGAACAATCAATCAGCGGGACTGAAGTTGCCTCCAGAAGTTGTGAATGCCCCAACACTGGAAGTCTTGAAGAAGATGTTGGATAGCCATTTGTCTGAAATGGTATAGGGATTCCTGCCTAGGCAGGGGGTTGGTCTAGAAGACCTCCAAGGTCCCTTCCAACTCTGCTATTATATTGTATTGTATAAACTCTAGAAAGAGTGAAGAGAAGAGCAACAAAGAGGATTAGGGGACTGGAGGCTAAAACATATGAAGAACGGTTGCAGGAACTGGGGATGTCTAATGAAAAGAAGGACCAGGGGAGACATGATGGCAGACTTCCAATACCTCAAGGGTTGCCACAAGGAAGAGGGAGTCAAACTATTCTCCAAGGCACCTGAGGGTAGAACAAGAAGCAACGGGTGGAAACTAATCAAGGAGAGAAGCAACTTAGAACTAAGGAGAAATTTCCTGACTTTTAGGACAATTAATCAGTGGGACAACCTGCCTCCAGTTAAGACCAGAGACCTGTCCTTAAGAGGAGCACTGTCCCAAGTTCCAGTGCAAACTTCACATAGGAAATAAGAGAG
>NW_028261392.1:3379718-3409718 GCF_051295495.1 Thamnophis sirtalis
GTGATATTTTGACTCCTAGAATTGCATCACTGCAGGCACGCACCTCGAATCATAATCAATGTTTAGGAAACAGCCACAAGGACGCCGAGTGACAGCATGAGTGACAGAACAATTAATCAGTGGAACAACTTGCCTCCAGAAGTTATGAACGCTCCAACACTGGAAGTTTTTAAGAAGGGATTGGAAAAGCATTTGTTTGAAATGGTAGAGGGGTTTCCTGCCTGAGCAGGGAGGTTGGACTAGAAGACCTCCAGGGTTCCCTTCCAACTCTGCTCTTCTGTCCAACGTTGGTGGCTTTAGGTACAACCGGCTAATGAGACATGACATGTGGCTGGACCAAGGAAACACGTTTGCCATTTAGAGACCCCGCGAAGCGATTTCAATGCAAACTTTTAAGGACCGTTTTCCTGAGCAGGCCAAAAAAAAACTGCTGAGCTTAGCAGAAGCAAAATAGATTGCAGGGAAGTAGGGAAATCAACGCTATAGGAAGAACAATCAGGATCTTAGGCCCCCCCAAGTGGCAGCTGAGTTCAGCTAGATGCTCTCTCTCTTTCTGTCGATTATAATAGATTAAATTTCTCCCCACTCTGTTTCTTTTTTCTTTTTTTTTTGCTGCCTGCACAGTATTGACTGGCTAAGTGAGAACACGGTGCACTAAATCAGCGTAGATATATGATCCCAAGTTGCTTTCAATTAAAACTCAAGATTCTCCAGTGTGGAGGAACAGGTTTTTTTAAAAAAAATAAATAAAATAAAAATAAAAAATAAAATAAAAACTAGTAAACTAACTACTGCAGATCTTCCAGTTTGGGGAATAGATCATTTTAAAAGCATTATTCATCGGAAAAGGCTGTTTTGCTTCATGATTTTTTATTGAGTTATTCTGCAAAGCATTAATCTTCGAGCCGCTTCAGATCAGAGACAGTTTGCGATGTAACAATGGCTCTAATTATTCTAGCCAAGTTGTGTCTTTTTTATTTTTATTTTTATGAATAGTGTTTTATTTATGTCTCAATAAGTTTCTAGGATTCGTGGTTGGTTTTCCCAGGGTGAGCATCAGTGGTGGGTTTCAAATTTATTTTAGAACCTTTTCTGTAGGTGTGGCCTGCTTTGTGGGAGTGGCTTGCCAGCCATGTGACTGGGTGGGAGTGGCTTGCCAGCCATGTGACTGGGTGGACATGGCCAACTGTTAAAATGTGGTGAAACTCACTTAACAACGCTCTTGCTTAGCAACCAAAATGTTGGCTCAGAAACTCTGGCATTGAAGTGTGCAAGTCTTAAAGCTGTCAAGTTACAAGACCCTCGCACCCCTAACCCTTTAGAAAAAAAACCCCAGGGGTGTTCAAAGTTGACAGCTTTAAGACTTTAAGGTTTAGATAGGACTCTTAGAGGTGGACGGGGCAATTGGTGAGCCAGCCAATGGGTGAGCGGCCGGTGAGGCAAGTGTGGTGCAGACGGGCAGGGGGAGGGAGCGGTTCTTATATATATATATATATATATATATATATATATATATATATATATATATATATATATATATATATATATATATATATATATATATATATATATATATATATATATATGTTCAAAACAAACATACAATTCCTACTTCTTTACATACTGTAGAAAGTGTATCAGTTGGTTAAAAAAGGCTTTTGTGCATCTCTTCCACAGTCATCAAATATAATTCATTCTAATATCTTAACTCGGATATTTATTATATTACCATCAACATACCTCCACTTTTATTTTTTATTTTTTTATTAATTTATATTTTAAACACATAAGCATATCAACAGAGACAAACACATGACTTAAAAACAACATTAGGAACAATAAGTTCCATCGTATATCACACAGCAGTTCCGAATCGGTTTCTTTGCAGTTAGTGTTTTCCCTACTATACATTTCTAACTTGCGTTCATAAACTCCTTATTCGTTATCCGTGTACACTTCTTTATTTATTTGTACTTAGCTACTTATGACCAAATATTATTTACCTATATTGGGGAGGGAGCGGTTCTAAACGGCACGGTAGATTTGTGGAACCTCTTCTATAGAAGAGGTTAGAACTGGTGGTTCACCGACAAAAGGGCGAACGACAAAACTGCGCCCGACTAAACCGTGGTGATAAAACCGCGTGTTCTAAAGCGCTCCAACGAAGGAGCACTGAATCGCACCGACAACAGCGTGGAGACAGAAGCGCGCTGTAAAACTAAACCTAACCCTAAACCTAAACCTAATCCCTAACGCTAACGCTAACGCTAATGCTAACGCTAACGCTAACGCTAACGCTAACGCTAACGCTAACGCTAACCCTAACCCTAACCCTAACCCTAATCCTAATCCTAATCCTAACCCTAACCCTAAACCTAAACCTAACCCTTAACCTAACCCTAAACCTAACCCTTACCTTAAGTTATCAACTTTCTGTCTCCGCGTTATTGTAAAGCGCCCTTCTGTCTCCATGCTGTTGTCTCCGCGCCGTTGTCGCCGCGTTGATGATGTCACGGTTTTAGCTACGCGGTTTAGTCGGGCGCGGTTTTGACATTCACCCTTTTGTCGGATCACGGAACTGGCAGGAACCCACCCCTGGTGAGCACCCACAAAATGAAATGCCCTTGACTAGGTGGATTACTTACTTAAGCTTCGTATCTTTTAAATCTTTTTTCCCCCAGTCATTTACCAATGTGACCGGCGTTGTGGATGACCGCGGAATGTGCCAGTGCTCAGTTTACCTGCCCGATACGACATTTCCTGCACAGAAAGTGGAATACCTTGAAATTCTGGCTAAGGAGCTCTCCGCCAAATTTGACAGTGAACTTTCAAAAGTAAGTGGCTTTCGCCTTTATCTTTAAGAGACCGAGCCAAAGGATAGCAGATCTTGGGACCAAGTCCTTGATGTTTAGATAGACCTCATCAGGTGCTCTAAGGTCTTGTTTCACAGGTAGCTTCCTTGTTGTTGGAGGGATTCTTACGAAGGGAATCTGAGAAGGAATGTGGTCTCTTAATTTCTGTGCCATCCGGGGTGACAGGGCTAATTTGCATGGTCTCAACATGAGCGTGTGGAGATCTTTGGGTGTGAGTCATGGCAACATCAAGGAAAGCCAAGTTTGGAAGATGCCCAGAGTCACCTTGTGAGGGAGGTGAGGGACATAATAGATAGATAGATAGATAGATAGATAGATAGATAGATAGATAGATAGATAGATAGATAGATAGATAACTGAATAGCTGGATAGAGATATAGAGATGGATGGATAGATGGATGGATGGATGGATTAGATAGAGAGATAGACAGACAGACAGACAGATTGATGATAACAGATAGTGAGATGAATAGATGGATAGTTGGGTGAGTGGATGGGTGGATGGACAGACAGATAGACAGACAGACAGACATGGATAGGTGGATGACTTGAAATTCAGATGATAACAGTCAGAGAGATGGATAGATGGATAGTTGGATGAGTGGATGGCTGGATGGCTGGATGGCTGGATGGCTGGATGGCTGGATGGCTGGATGGATAGATAAATAGATAGATAGATAGATAGATAGATAGATAGATAGATAGATAGATAGATAGATAGATATGATAGATAGAGATAGATAGCTGGATAAATGGATAGCTGGATAGAGATATAGAGATGGATGGATGGATGGATTAGACAGACAGACAGGCAGACAGACAGACAGACAGATGATAACAGATAGAGAGATGAATAGATGGATAGTTGGATGAGTGGATGGATGGATGGATGGACGGACAGACAGACAGACAGACAGATGATAACAGTCAGAGAGATGGATAGATGGATAGTTGGATGAGTGGATGGATGGATGGATGGATGGATGGATGGATGGATGGATGGATGGATGGATAGATAGGTAGGTAGGTAGGTAAGTAGGTAGGTAGGTAGGTAGGAAGGTAGATAGATAGATAGGTAAGAAGGTAGATAGATAGATAGATAGATAGATAGATAGATAGATAGATAGATAGATAGATAGATAGATAGATAGATGTCAATACTCTGAAAACTAGATAGTTGGTTGATAGATGATAGATGATAGATGATAGATAGATAGATAGATAGATAGATAGATAGATAGATAGATAGATAGATAGATAGATAGATAGCATCAAAGAAGCTAAGGACTGCCAGTTTAGAATGCTGTACTCCTTTTTCTTGAAAAGCCCTGGATCTTGTAACAGTGACCGTTAGCTGTCTCTAGGGGTGGGTTCCTGTTGCCATTACTACCGGTTCAGCGCCCGAAAAATGAAGCCAGGTCATGCCACACTATCTTCCTCTGCTGTAGCAGCTGGAGGAACTGCAACAGGGCTGCAAGACTTTGTAAAAGAGCATCCTACCCCAAAGTCCTGACCTCAACCTGGCTGCTTTATCTGTGTTATTTATGTGAGAGGAATGTCAGTGAGAAGCACTTAAGCCTTTTCAATTATCCATCACTCTTCCCTCTCTAAGATACCACAGGTTTCTTAAGTTGAACTTACCCAGTTCTTGGTTTCCCCCTGAATGCTAAACGTTTCCCAGGTGGTGAGATGGGTAGAGGGTTTTGGGCAATTCCTACTATGGCTCTGCCTGAAGGAGGTAGATCTTTTTGGAGCCGAGGTGGTGCAGTGGTTAGAGTGCAGTACTGCAGGCCACTTCAGCTGACTGCGATCTGCAATTCAGCGGTTCAAATCTCACCGGCTCAAGGTTGACTCAGCCTTCCATCCTTCCGAGGTGGGTGAAATGAGGACCCAGACTGTGGGGGCGATATGCTGACTCTGTAAACCGCTTAGAGAGGGCTGAAAGCCCTACGAAGCGGTATATAAGTCTAACTGCTATTGCTATTGCTATCGTTATCTGCAGTTCAGCGGTTCTAATCTCACCGGCTCAAGGTTGACTCAGCCTTCCCTCCTTCCAAGGTGGGTGAAATGAGGACCCAGACTGTGGGGGCAATACGCTGACTCTGTAAACCGCTTAGAGAGGGCTGAAAGCCCTATGAAGCGGTATATAAGTCTAACTGCTATTGCTATTGCTATTGTTATATAGAATACACTGGCTGGGGCCTTAATGGCCCATTGACAAAGGTGTGGCAGGGATGAGTTTCTGCCTCCCTTTTAGGGGAAATGTTCTGCCCTTTTCATATTCCCTAAAATATCTCATTTGCCTAGGAGAGGGGTGGGTGCTGACTCCCTACACTCTGAAGCTGGGTGACAGCGAGACGGGTTTCCTAATGCCTTTTTAATTAAAACTAAGCTCCTTAGTTCCATGGTGTGTTGTTGTTGGCTCTGTGGAGTTGGCCATTGTTTCCTTTGCAAAAAAAAAAAATTCAAGGAGGAAAACCCACCCTAAATAATTCCCCGGCTCTTCAATCTCCAGAAAACCTGGATGGGAGAAGATGGGGAGCCTTCCCCCTCCCACCCCCGCCCCCTTCGCAGGGCGTTTGAAACCGGCCGCATGATGAAAAATAGGCAAGGTTTACAATTAGGTGTCCGGGAGAAGTGGCTTGCCTGCTCCAGCAACCTGCCATCGGTGGCACTGAATGAAGTGTCCTTGAATTAATCAGAAGGAAAAAAGACAGAGCACTCAATTATAAATTCCCGGCCATAAATATTCATAATTTTCTCGCCCGGTATAATCAGAGAGACGTTTACTCATTTCGAAAGGAAAAAAAAAACACACACAAACACACGCACACAGATAGAAGAAGGAAGGGGCTGAAGGCGTTGGAGACTCCTGAAACCCTAATTGAAAGACTGCATATTTTTCATCCAAATATGGAAACTGAGAATTTTAAAAAAAGGATTTTGTTTTGATCCTTATGTCGGACGCGTGTGTGAGACATGGGACAACGTCCTAGGACCCCCTCAAAAGGTACCAGAGTTACCTATACATGCCCCCATACATGCATACATAATTACCTATACATATCCCCATAGTTACACCCCCCCCCCCAAAATGACACAGTGGCTCAGTGGCTAAGATGCTGAGCTTGTCGATCAGAAAGGTCGGCAGTTCAGTGGTTCGAATCCCTAGTGCCGCATAATGGAGTGAGCTCCTGTTACCTGCCCCAGCTTCTGCCAAACTAGCAATTCGAAAGTACTTTTTAAAAATGCAAGTAGAAAAATAGGAACCACCTTTGGTGGGAAGGGAACAGTGTTCCATGTGCCTTCGGCGTTGAGTCATGCCGGCCACATGACCACGGAGATGTCTTCGGACAGCGCTGGCTCTTCGGGTTTGAGACGGAGATGAGCACCGCCCCCTAGAGTTGGGAATGACTAGCACAGATGTGCGAGAGAAACCTTTACCTACCCCCAATGGGAACACGGTGGCTCAGAGGCTAAAACGTTGAGCTTGTCAATCAGAAAGTTCAGGAGTTTAGCAGTTCAAATGCCTAGTGTCGCATAATGGAGTGAGCTCCCGTTACTTGTCCCAGTTTCTGCCAATCTAGCAGTTCGAAAACACATAAAAAATGCAAGTAGAAAAATAGGAACCACCTTTGGTGGGAAAGTAATAGCGTTCCATGAGCCTTCAGTGTTTAGTCATGCCAGCCACATGACTACGGAGACATCTTCGGACAGTGCTGGCTCTTTGGCTTAGAAACTAAGGAGGGAGGTGGGGTGTTGGGGGGGGAGGGTGGGGGGAGGGAGGGATATATCCTAGGTTAGATACGATGTGTTAGATTTCAATGTAATGCGACTTCACATGTATACTGTTTTTCTTTAATTTCTCTGTTAAAAATAGGATAAGTTAAGTACACTGACATCTAGTAGAAATCCACCAAGGGGAGGAGGAGTGGGATAGAAGAAAGACGGGTAGAGAGGGACGGGAGAGAGGATGGGAGGGAGGGTGAGAAAGAAGGGAGGGAGTGAAAGAAGGGAGAGAAGAGTGGTAGAGGGGGAGGGGAAGTAGGGTAGAGGGGGATGATGGAGGGAAGATAGAAAGTTGGAGGGGGGTGGAAGAAAGAGGTGTACGGAGAGTGGAAGAGGTATATTGGGTTTCTATGTTTTGGGGTATTGTTGACAAGAGGAATTGCTGTGATTATTGTTTAATGTTGTACGGCTCCGGCTATGCACAGTATATATGTGAGTGGATGAAATGAAAAATTGGAAAATAAAAACCTTTTTCTAAAAAAGAAAAAAAAAGAAAGAAACTAAGATGAGCACCGCCCCCTAGAGTCAGGAACAACTAGCATGTATGTGCGAGGGGAACCTTTAGCTTATGTCTTTGCCATAGACTCCTTCAAACTCCCTTGTTTGCATTATGCGGTGGGAAATGGCCTTAGTTGCATGGAGCAGCATACAGACACGAGCGCATTGAATTCGGAGGTGCATTGTATTACTTAGGAAGGAAGTGAATGGAGGCGACAAGAAAGGCAGATTAGCAAGATGATTTATGAGTTCATCTGGGATCTTCAAATCAAAACCCTAGCCATGGCGTTTCCCTTTTTTAAGTCAATGACTGTCCTGGCCATTCGTTTCCCCAAGAGTTCCTTCACGAATGAAGAGAACATTCTATTTTGCAATCTATCTCTGATAAATCTTCCCTTATAAATCAAGAGCTGGAATCAGACTCAGAGACACTTCTCTAAAACGATAACTTTATTTCAGGAATAGGAATGGGGTGACTCAAGACCAGGTGTCCTCTCCTTCTGCTATCCCCAGAGGTCAGAATCAGAATGGAGATGGAAGGGACCTCGGAGGTCTTCTAGTCCAGCCCGCTGTTCAAGAGGAAACCCTATCCTCTCCTTCTGCTACCTCCAGAGGTCAGAATCAGAATGGAGATGGAAGGGACCTCGGAGGTCTTCTAGTCCAGCCCACTGTTCAAGAGGACACCCTATCCTCTCCTTCTGCTAATTCAGGAAGTCAGAATCAGAATAGAACTGGAAGGGACCTCAGAGGTCTTCTAGTCCAGCCCGCTGTTGAAGAGGAAACCCTATCCTCTCCTGCTACCTCCAGAGGTCAGAATCAGAATAGAGCTGGAAGGGACCTCAGAGGTCTTCTAGTCCAGCCCACTATTCAAGAGGAAACCCTATCCTCTCCTGCTACCTCCAGAGGTCAGAATCAGAATAGAGCTGGAAGGGACCTCAGAGGTCTTCTAGTCCAGCCCACTGTTCAAGAGGAAACCCTATCCTCTCCTGCTACCTCCAGAGGTCAGAATCAGAATAGAGTTGGAAGGGACCTTGGAGGTCTTCTAGTCCAGCCCACTGTTCAAGAGGAAACCCTATCCTCTCCTTCTGCTACCTCCAGAGGTCAGAATCAGAATAGAGCTGGAAGGGACCTCGGAGGTCTTCTAGTCCAGCCCACTGCTCAAGAGGACACCCTATCCTCACCTTCTGCTAACCCAGGAAGTCAGAATCAGAATAGAACTGGAAGGGACCTCAGAGGTCTTCTAGTCCAGTCTAAGGTCCTCTAGTCTCCTTCTGTTATCCCCAGAAATCAGAATTGAGCTGAAAGGGATCTTGGAGGTCTTCTAGTCCAACCCCCATGTCCAGGATGTGAAGGGTCTATAGATATTTTCCCAGCCCCCTTTTTGACTCGTGCAGCGTACAGGTTCTCAACAGAAGGCATGTTGGTAGCCATTGCTTTTTCTGCAGTTCTAATTATCCGTTGAAGTCTCTGTCTGTCTTGTTCAGTTGCAGAGGCAAACCAGACAGTTATAGAGGTGCAGATGACAGATTCAATCTGTAGAACAGAATGAAAAACAACAACAACAACCCACCCAGCTTTGTTGCTTTGCAAATCTGTTTGGGGGGCCGTTTGAGCCAAGTTGCGTGGCAAAAACACACCAACCCAAATGCAGAACTGCAAATGCGTTATCCAATGTGAGGGAAATGCTTTCGGTTGCTTCGCTACGGTGGCGTCAAAGAGATTGATTTAGTTTTGACATTTTTTTAATACGGAGAGGACCAAAAAACCCCCCCCAACAACACAAGAGAATTTTTTCAGGGTTGCTCATTGTATCTCAGGGTTAAGACCATTTGGAAGTGGTGTTTAATGCACATTTCTTCTGAATGAACACGCCGTTCGAGCCGCTCTTTGCCAGAACTGAGTGATTGATGCCTTTCATAAACGCATCACTCTTCTTGGAAATGGCTGGGAGACAAAAGGAGCACGAGGACACTCGCTTTCATCCCAAGGGGTGTGTGCGTCTGTGTGTGTCTTTTCAACCATCACAGCACAACCATCATGTTGTGGGGGTTCTTACAACTTGTCCTATATTGCTTTTGTAATCTCTCACCGGAGTCCCTTTTGCTGAGGATTTGCTTAATGCTATTTGTTATCTTGACACAGCCATCCATTAAAATACTTCAGTTTCTGGGGTTTGATTCTGTGCTCGGAATCGCTTAGAAGGGAAGTCAACTGCAAAGTAGGAAAAACAGACTTTGGGGTTGAGTTTAAAGTAGATCCCTGGGTGAGATTTTTAGGCGTGAAGAATCAGGATCCCACGCAGACTTCCATTGAAGACGATCTGTTTGATCAAGCCTACATACATCATCATCTTGTTTTAGGGACCCCCATAATCCCTTGCAGGGTGGAGTCTGGGCAACTGAATAGCGCTAGCAGAGTGTTTATTGGCCGGATGCCCTTCCCTGTCACCAATATGGAGTGTTGTTCTCATTGTGCCCAGGAGGAGGAGGAAGAGGAGGGGAAGGAGGGGAAGAGGAGGAGGACTGTGGGGTCCTTGGTGCTCTCTGAGCTTGGTGGTTTTCTTGCAGACATTTCACGATGCAAACTAGGTAACATCATCAGTGCTAGAAAGGAGTGGAGTTTGCAGAGAGGAGGAGGAGGAGATTGCAAGGAGGAAGGACTTGGGGAGTCCTTGGTGCTCTCTGAGTTTGGTGGTTTTCTTGCAGACATTTCACAATAGCAATAATAGCAATAACAGTAGACTTATATACCGCTTCATAGGCCTTTCAGGCCTCTCTAAGCGGTTTACAGAGTCAGCGTATCACCCCCAACAACAATCCGGGTCCTCATTTTACCCACCTCGGAAGGATGGAAGGCTGAGTCAACCCTGAGCCGGTGAGATTTGAACCGCTGAACTGCTGATCTAGCAGTCAGCCTGCAGTGCTGCATTTAACCACTGCGCCACCTTGGCTCACAATGCAAACTAGGTAACATCATCAGTGTTAGAAGGGAGTGGAGTTTGCAGAGAGGAGGAGGAGGAGGTTGCAAGGAGGAAGGACTTGGGGAGTCCTTGGTGCTCTCTGAGTTTGGTGGTTTTCTTGCAGACATTTCACAATGCAAACTAGGAAACATCATCAGTATTAGAAGGGAGTGGGGTTTGCAGAGAGGAGGGGGAGGAGGAGGAGCAGGAGGAGCAGGAGGAGCAGGAGGACTGGGGGAGTCATTGATACTCTCTGAACTCGGTTATTTTTTGCAGATTTCATTACCCAGCTAGGGAACATTATCGGTGCTAGAAGGGAGTGGGGTTTGCAGAGAGGAGGAGAAGGAGGACTTGGGGAGTCCTTGGTGCTCTGAGCTTGCTTGTTTTCTTGCAGACATTTCATGATGCAAACTAGAGCCAAGGTGGCGCAGTGGTTAAAAGCAGCACTGCAGGCTACTGCTAGATCAGCAGGTCAGCGGTTCAAATCTCACCGGCTCAGGGTTGACTCAGCCTTCCATCCTTCCGAGGTGGGTGAAATGAGGACCCGGATTGTTGTTGGGGGCAATATGCTGACTCTGTAAACCGCTTAGAGAGGCCTGAAAGGCCTATGAAGCGGTATATAAGTCTACTGCTATTGCTATAGGTAACATCATCAGTGCTAGAAGGACGTGGGATTTGTGAGGAGGAGGAGGAGGAGGAGGAGGAGGGAGGGAGGGGGAGAGAGAGATATGAAGAAGAATGTGGACTCCTTGATGCTCTCTGAGCTTGCTTGTTTTCTTGCAGACATTCCATGATGCAAACTAGGTAACATCATCAGTGCTAGAAGAGAGTGGGGTTTGCAGAGAGGAGGAGGAGGACTATGGGCTCCTTGGTGCTTGTTTTCTTGCAGATGTTTCATTACCCAACTAGGTAACATCATCAGTGCTAGAAGGGAGTGGAGGTTTTGGAGAGGAGGAGGAGTTGGGTTCCTTGTCAATTTATATTCTAGTGTCTTGCCCTGGTGGTGGGGGAAATCTTAGAGGTTCTTTGATGGGCCTGTTTGCTGTTGGCTTCTTTGGCAGTTTCCTGATGGGGGAATTGTTTGCTTCTTGAGTGTTGGTCTGAAGTTGGCCTTGGACTTCATCTATGCTGATCTGGGGGCTGATTGCTAATGGGGAGATGCTCAGGTCTTTTCCTTCCCTTTTTGGCTGGTTGTTTGTCTCAAGATGTTCCTAGCACTTTTGATGCGGGTTTCTTCCCCCTCAATATACAGCTAGTCTTCAACTTACGACCACAACTAACCCCAACATTTCTGTGGTTAAGTAAGCCATTTGTTAAGTGCCCCATTTTTAGACCTTTCCTGCCTCCACTGTGGAGGAAATCACTGCGGTTGGTAAGTTAGTAACCCATTTGTTAAGCGAATCTGGCTTCTCCATCAACTAAAGGGTGTCAGCGTTCCAAGTATCATGTAGAATTAAATCAGAGTCCAAGGCAAAACGATCCTTAAAGTTCCAATTTAATAAAGCAGACATCGTAGCACATTCCTGTGGAATCCCAATTCTGGAAATGACATCAGAATCCCACCCAGTTAAAAATTCATGATCTTGTCCCCACACCCACAATCCATCACATGGTCCAATCTTTTTCTTCCACGCTGGCATCCACACCCAGCTGATTCCGGTCAGGTGTGAAAGCCCGGAGACAAAGGATGACCTTGGCTTCTAGTAAAGAATGAAAACAATACATTCCACAATCTCACTCCTGTCTATTCCCCCCTCCCATCAACTATACTAATGAAACAGCATAATGAAATAAGAGAAAGTGTGGCAGGCCAAAATTCTAAAAGGAATATAATTGCAGGCCTGACAAAGGGATCATGTGACTTTGGGACATAGCAACGGTCATAAATACGAGACTGTTGACAAGCGTTTGATCTTCGATGAGACGATTGTGGGGATGCTGGCAAGGCCGTAACTGGGAAGAATGGTCATAAGTCACTTTTTCAGTGTCGTCGTAACTTTAAACTAAATGAACTGCTGTAAGTAGAGGACTAGCTGTATCAAGGACCTACCCAGCCAAGATGTGTTGCTATCCCTGGAGGGAATTTGGGAAGTGAGCTACATCCTCATTAATTCATACAAAGTGGTTGGCTTGTTTTTGGCTTCGGGTGACAGGTCAGTGAATAAACGGGGATTTAATCTCAAGGATACTAAATCTCCGTTTCGTTTTTATTGACTTCCTGGTTGCAACTGTGGCTTGGGGTGAGTTCATTGGTGTCCACAGAAGGGCAGAGGATGAAAATGTGAGCTGTGGCAGAGCAATGAAAGCACAAAAAGAGAGGGAGGGAAATCTTGCATTGTGGTGCCAAAATGCACATTTATCATAGTCCCGAGGGTGCTTTTTTCAGGAGGCAAGTGGACTTTCTGGAGTGGGGAAGGAATGGGGATTTTGCAATATTCTTTCCCTAGAGTGAGGAGGAAATGGAGATTTTATAGTATTTCCTTCCCCTGGAGTGGGGAGGGAATAGAGATTTTGCAGTATCCTTCCCCTGGAGTGGGGAGGGAATGGGGATTTTGCAATATTCTTTCCCTAGAGTGAGGAGGGAATGGGGATTTTGCAGTATCCTTCCTCTGGAGTGGGGAGGAAATGGAGATTTTATAGTATTTCCTTCCCCTGGAGTGGGGAGGGAATAGAGATTTTGCAGTATCCTTCCCCTGGAGTGGGGAGGGAATGGAGATTTTGCAGTATCCTTCCCCTGGAGTGGGGAGGGAATAGGGATTTTGCAGTATCCTTCCTCTGGAGTGGGGAGGGAATAGGGATTTTGCAGTATCCTTCCCCTAGAGTGGGAAGAGAATGGAGATTTTGCAATATCCTTCCCCTGGAGTGGAGAGGAATTGGAGATTTTGCAGTATCCTTCCCCTGTCACGCCCACCGAGCCAAACCCACAGAACCGGTAGTAAAAAAAAAAAAAGTGAATTTCACCACTGATTCAGTTTCCCATCTCAGCCAGGGAAAGCTCTTGAACCAGCTGTGATCTGGGTGCCCTTTGATCAATTGCACCACAGCCTACCTGCTGCTTAGCATCCTTCAGGCTGCATGTCAAGCTGTTGACCTGAAAACGGTGCAGATGCAGAGCTGTAGATTTCGTGGCCAATTGCCCGTGCATAATCCATCATGACATCATTACGCAGAGGTACTTCTCCCCCCAAAAAAACCTCCAGTCCTTTTTTGTTTTTTTTTGCATGGTGTTGGAAATCATTCCGAGAGGATTTCATCAGATTAACTTTTAAAAGGAGAAGGAGAAGAAGAAATAAAATAGTGGAGGGCTTGGATAAAAAATAATAATAATAACCTGGTGACATTTTGCTGCGATTTTTGTCGCCTTCGGTTACAAAAAGTGGGAAGAATGTTTCTGATAAAATGATAATGCTTTCCCCCTCCCCTATTCTACAGATTACTTACTTTATCAAAGGTCTTTCATCTGTAATCTTAGCTATGAGTCTATAAATAAAGACTCGTTTAGCTAAGCTTCTGTGTTCAGTGGCTGCGATCGTAGTTTAGCAATAGCGATAGCAGTTAGACTTATATACCGCTTCATAGGGCTTTCAGCCCTCTCTAAGCGGTTTACAGAGCCAGCATATCGCCCCCACAGTCTGGGTCCTCATTTTACCCACCTTGGAAGGATGGAAGGCTGAGTCAACCCTGAGCCGGTGAGATTTGAACAGCCGAACTGCAGAACTGCAGTCAGCTGAAGTAGCCTGCAGTGCTGCATTTAACCACTGCACCACCTCGGCTCTTTGGTCTCGGTGAGATTCCAAAGAGACAACAGGGCCAAACTTTTGTCTTCCGAAAAGTGTCTTTGAGAGATTGACTCAGATGGAATGCCTTTTTCTTTACCTGCTTACAGGTGAGCCAGTACACCGAATTAATCACGCTCTACGAAAAAAAGATTCAAAATTTAACCGTCAAGATTGAGCACATGGAGAAGTCCAGCATAACTTACACAGAGTTGGATTTCGAATTAATCAGACTGGAAATCACGGAGATGGAGAGGTTGATTGTCCAGCTGAAGACGTCGCTTACGGGAAGCAACGTGTTGGTGGAGCAGTTGTATGTCGAGGTAAAATCTTTTCTTGGGCTTTCTCTTTTGATTCGTTCGAACCTCCCGTGTCCCTCATGGAATGGCCCATCGCTTGTGAATGAATAATCAGGAGTTGGGCGGTAATTCATCTAGTAGGTCATCTAGTCCAACCCTCATTCCAAGTAGGAGACCCTACACCATTTGTGACAGATGGTAGTCCAGTCTCTTCTTGAAAACGTCCAGTGATGGAAGTCTTACAACTTCTGAAGGCAACTTCTATTCCATTGGCTAATTGTTCTCACTGTCAGAAAATTTCTCCTTATTTCCAGGTTGAATCTCTCCTTGTTCAGTTTCCATCCATTGTTCCTTGTCTGGCCTTCAGGTGCTTTGGAGAATAGCTTGACTCCCTCCTCTCTGTAGCAGCCCCTCAAATATTGGAAGACTGTCATCATGTCTCCCTTGGTCCTTCTCTTCCCTAGACCAGCCATGCCCAGTTCCTGCAACCGTTCATATGTTTTAGCCTCCAGTCCCCTCATCATCCTGGTTGCTCTTCTCTGCACTTTCTCTAGAGTCTCAACATCTTATTTATAGCGTGGTGACCAAAGCTGGATGCAGGATTCTAGGCGTGGTCCTACTTTCTTCTTCCTCCTTTTCTTCCCTTAGAAGTCTTCTCAAGAAAAGATGTTGGATAGGATTGCATCTTGGTCTGCAACACCCCAAACTAAAAATAAAATAAAATAGAGGAAAGTTTATTTTAGGGGTGACAAAACTTATGGGCATTGCAGGAGAGATAGCAAGTGTGAAAAAGTCCAAAACAGCTGAAGTCAGGAAGAATAAATACCCAGGAGCAGGGACCAAAATCACTTAGAGATACAAGGACGAGCATCTGGTGCAAGTTGTCCTAGTAAATAAAAGCTCCTGCTGATATAATGCCTAGCTTTCTTGGAAGCCATACAGAAAGGCAATTTGTTATCGCTTTTTTGTTACTGATATTGTGGAAGAAATTGGAAATTGCCCACAGAGAGGTAATATTCCTCGAATTGTCTCATACTTGACTTCATGTTTGAGGTTTTGTGGAATCTGTGCATTAAGAATAGTAGTTTGGTTCACGCTTCATGGACCTACCTGTGGCTGGAAAGCGGTGCTTGTTGTAGCAACAAAAATGGAATATGTGCAAAAGGGAAGCTGGTTCAGCAGGTTAAAATATATATCATAATAACACAAACAAGAGCAAACAAATTTGGAGTTCAACGCTTATAGATCTGTGTAGCAATAGCAATAGCACTTAGACTTATATACCACTTTACAGTGCTTTTACAACCCTCTCTAAGTGGAATACAGAGTCAGCCTCTTGCCCCCAACAATCTGGGCTCTCATTTTACCCACCTCTGAAGGATGGAAGGCTGAGTCAACCTTGAGCCAGTCAGGATTGAACTCTTGACTGTGGGCAGAATTAGCCTGCAATAACAATAGCACTAAGACTTCTATACCGCTTCATAGTGCTTTACAGCCCTCTCTAAGCGGTTTACAGAGTCAGCCTCTTGCCCCCAACAATCTGGGTCCTCATTTTACCCACCTCAGAAAGATGGAAGGTGGAGTCAACCTTGAGCCTGGTGAGATTCAAACAGCCAATTTTCAGGCAGCTGGCAGTCAGCAGAAGTAGCCTGCAGTACTGCGCTCTATCCACTGCGCCACCACGGCTCTTTACAGATAGTCCTCGACTTACGACCACAGTTGAGCCCAAAATTTCTGCTGTTAAGCAAAACAGTTGTTAAGTGAGTTTTGTCCCATTTTTACGACTCTGCTGGCTCCATTTGTTAAGTGAGTCGCTGCAGTTATTAAGTTAGTAACACAGTTGTTAAGGGAATCCGGCTTGACTTTGCATGCCAGAAAGTCGCAAAATGGGGAAATCGCATGACAACAGGACATTGCAACAGTCGTAAGTACATGCCAGTTGCCAAGCATCTGAATTTTGATCACATGATTCTGGAGATGCTGCAACGGCGGTAGAAGTGAAAAACGTTCGTAAGCCCCCTTTTTTCAGTGATGTCGTAACTTCGAACAGTCACTCAATGGACTGTTGTAAATTGAGGTCCACCTGTTTAGGCTCTTCAAGGCACGTTTGTGTGAAAATACGTGTTTAGGCTCTTCAAGGCACGTTTGTGTGAAGATACGTGTGCAAGAAAGCTAAGGTTTCCCTTGGGTCAGGCTGAACCTCCTCCAGCACCTGCCAAACGTCTCAAGCATTGAAAAATAATCCAAAGAACCGTTTTCATTTTACCCAGATTAGGAATTTGAGCGTCATGGTGAATGGACTGGAAGTGTTCGATAAGAATAACGTCCTTGTGGTTCGCCGGGAAGTCGCCGCGCTGCGGGCTAAGTTGGAGGAGTGTGAGAAGGCTCGAAACCAGACCGTCGAACATCCCTACTTCCCACCTGGTGAGCAGTTTTTAAATTTGTTTGGAAATGGAAATGTGAGCAGCAGGGAGTGGGTGCAGGAAAGGAGGGGAGGCCTGGGTGGCTTGCTCGGGGGGAGGGGGCTAGTAAAAATCAACAAAGGATCGTTTCCTAAATCTGGGTTATGATGTCGCCCCCGCTAAACCCAACAATTCAACTGATGTTCTTCTCCAGTTTGCCCTACAAGGACTGAGAAAAAAAGAATAGTAAAGATCAGAATAGAACCGTGATGGCAAAGCTATGGCACGCATGCCACAGGTGGCAGACAGAGCATGGGGGCAGGCTGGGCGGATGTGGGAGATACGCGAGCATGTGGGGAGGGCAGGGGGAGCGTGTGTGTGTGTGTGTGTGTGTGTGTGTGTGCAATGCCCCCTTGTGGTCCATTTTTGGTCCCAGGAGGCTGCAGGGAATGGGGCTCAGGGGGGTGTAGCGGGGGGAAAGGGGGGCAGGGAGTTATGCATGCATGCACGGGGGGCAAGGTACATGTGGGGGTGATACACACGTATTGCATTATGGGTGGGGGCACGTGTGCGTTTGCACTATTGGCATGCGGCGACAAAAAAGTTAGCCATCACTGGAATAGAATAACAGAGTTGTAAGGGATCTTGAAGGTCCAACCCCCTACACAATAGCAATAGCAGTTAGACTTATATACCGCTTCCTAGGGCTTTCAGCCCTCTCTAAGCGGTTTACAGAGTCAGCATATCGCCCCCAACAACAATCCGGGTCCTCATTTTACCCACCTCGGAAGGATGGAAGGCTGAGTCAACCCTGAGCCGGTGAGATTTGAACAGCCGAACTGCAGAACTGCAGTCAGCTGAAGTAGCCTGAAGTGTTGCATTTAACCACTGCGCCACCTTGGCTCTCTCAAGCAGGATATCCTATACCATTTCAGATAGATAGTTGTCCAATCTCTTCTTGAAAACCTTTAGTGATGGAGCACCCACAACTTCTGAAGGCAATCCATTCCACTGGTTCATTGTTCTCACTGTCAGGGAATTTCTCCTTAGTTCTAGGTTGCTTCTCTCCTTGATTAGTTTCCACCCATTGCTTCTTGTCCTGCCCTCAGGTGCTTTGGAGAATAGCTTGACTCCCTCTTCTTTGTGGCAACCCCTGAGATATTGGAAGGTTGCTATCATGTCTCCCCTAGTCCTTCTTTTCATTAAGCTAGATGTCCCTGATCAATAGATTTGATTGAACAGAGTCTCCTCCAGTCTGTCTACTTTTTGGCATGTTAAAATCCAGAGTTTGGTGCCAACATAGTCCTTGGTTATATTGACTGGCAACGGACAAGGTGTTTGCAAGTGGTGAGATTAAAATTGTCTACGGGGGGAGGGCGATATAAATGGAATTAATAAATTAATAAGCACTCAAGAAATAAAACGCAACCAAATCCAAAGGGCAGATTAGAACCAAGAAAAAGAACGAAACTGACATGTCCATTACATCAGAAAATAATCTGGCATAAAAAGCCGATTTAGAAAGGCTGAATAAACGAATGCAGCCAGCGCAAAATTGAAACATTCCATTTCTCCCGGCCTGAAAATTTTGAAGTTATATATGGGGCTCCTGACACTAATAGCTATTGACAGGCCATTTCCTTTATGAATTTGTTTCATCTGCTTTTAAAGCTATTAAAGTCAGCCATTATTCCTTCTTTTTTTGGAAGCAAATACTGTAATTCACGTACAGGCTGGGTGATAAAGTAGCTCCTTTTGTCTTTCCCCAATCAACAACCATTTAGCAACATTGGGTGACCCGCGATGTGTCTATTATGACAAAAGAATAATAAAAAGAAGCCTTCGTCTATTTCCCCCCCCACCCCGGATGGGATGCATAAATTTATACCTCTCTATCAAGTTGCCTCTTCAGATGCATTGTTTTTTTTCCCCCTCTTAGCTTAAAAGCGCCACTGGTTATAACCCTGGGGAATTGTTCCAAATTATTCCTCATTTTGATGGTCCTTTTATGCATCACTTAACGCAGTGGTTCCCAAACTTGACAACTTTAAAACTTGGCAACTTTAAGCTCTGCTGGCTGGAGAATTCTGGGAATTGAAGTCCACAAGTCTTAAAGTTGCCAAGTTTGGGAACCACTGTCTTAACGCATCTTCTCCAACTCTGGTTAAGATTGGTGCAGAGTTCTTAGCGTGTAACACGCGGTAATCCACAAGCTGAAAAACTCTCTATTTGGCAGTTTTGCACCAATGTATGTTCAATACGTGTGAAGTTAGCTACATGAGGGAGATAACTCATTGACCAATTGATTGTAACCCACCAAGTTCCTGTTGACGTTTAGGGGCAATGGGGATAGATTTTATCCAGATCTATTTCTATCGATTTTATCCAGATACGGCCTAGCTTTTCAGCTCTTCCAAAAGTTGAGAAGGATACATTTGCAGAATTGATTCCTGTTATCGCAACTAGGAGATAAATGAATCTATGGAGATTCTCAGCCAGGGTTGTCCCGAAGGTGCTTTTTTTCAAGAGGCAACTGGAATTTCTTGGCTTTCTTCGTAGATGTTTTGCTTCTCATCCAAGAAGATTCTTCAGCTCTGACTGAATGGTGGAGAATGGAAAGAGTACTAATGACCACAGGGCTGTGAGGAATTTAAATCCTTCCATTCCCCACCATCCAGTCAGAGCTGAAGAAGCTTCTTAGATGAGAAGTGAAATGTCTTCAAATGAAAAACCAGAAAGTCCAGTTACCTCTTGAAAAACACACACACACACAGACACCTGGGAGATAGTGCTCTTTCTCTTCCTGTTCATAATTCTGAGAGTAAACCACATCGTGGGCTACATCTGGCCGTAGGCCTTGAGTTTGGCACCCCTGTTCTAGTGGATTAGGTGGATGTGACTGACAAGAGATGGTCCCTCAGATAACTTGGTCCCAAGTCATGAAGACCTTTAAAGTTGACAACCAGATTATCAATTTGCTGACTCTGTAAACCGCTTAGAGAGGGCTGAAAGCCCTATGAAGTGGTATATGTCTAACTGCTATTGCTATTGCTAATTGGGTCAGTGCCTTTTGTGTTGCTGTCACGCCAGGACATATGGAGAACATATTAACTCAACATTGGAGAAGGGACAATTTGGCCTCACAAATTCCTGGCTTCCCCTCTGCCTATTCTTTGATCTAGATCAGTGTTTCTCAACCTTGGCAACTTGAAGATGTCCGGACTTCAACTCCCAGAATTCCCCAGCCAGCGAATGCTGGCTGGGGAATTCTGGGAGTTGAAGTCCGGGCATCTTCAAGTTGCCAAGGTTGAGAAACACTGATCTAGATAGTTAATGAGTATTTTAAATATCTTTGGAGGAAAGTCCTTATTATATTTGTGGGGTTTTCGGTGTTCTCTGAGCTTGGCTATTTTGTTCTAGATGTTTCATTACCCAACTAATCAGTCACCAATGCTAGACGTTTTTAGCACTAGTGATGTTACCCAGTTGGCCAATGAAATGTCTGCAAGAAAACGACCAAGTTCAGAGACACCAAGGACCAAGTCTCATTATCCAACCAATCAGTCATCAATGCTAGAAGCTTTTAGCACTGATGATGTTACCCAGTTGGGTAATGAAACATCTGCAAGAAAACTATCAAGCTCAGAGAGCAGCAAGGATCCCACAATTCACTTCTGAGCTACCAACATCCTCTTCTCTAGGTCCTAGCCTTCCAATGACCCATAATTGACTCTATAATTCATTGGAGATGGACTTTATGGGGGTGCAGAGCAACTGGTCACTCCTATCGATCTTTGTTGAACATCTCAAAGAGCCATATGCTTATCCCAAAGGTGCTTTCTCAAGAGGCAACTGGACTTTCTTTTTCTTTGAAGATGTTTTACTTCTCATCCAAGGAGCTTCTTCAGCTCTGAGAAGCTTCTTCAGCTTCTTGGATGAGAAGCGAAAGGTCTTCAGAGAAAAACCAGAAAGTCTAATTGCTTCCTGAAAAAAAGCATCTTTGGGACAACCATGATCTGAAGGACTGGGAATCTCTGTAGACATTTAGCAATATATTTACTTTTCACCAAAGAAATGGATCCTGGAAGAAAGTGGGGCCAGTTGTTGATGTTGATGTTGATTTTATTTATATGCCACCCTTTTCCCCCGAAGGGGACTCAGGGCGGCTCACAATTCAAATCAGGGAAGGGGGTACAGACAAAAAATAAAACAAAACATAACAATGCATAATTTAAAAACACACAACAATCATACCATTCGAGACGGGGGCAACAGCTCTTTAGCCCCAGGCCTGTCGGAACAGCCAGGTTTTAAGGGCTTTGCGGAAGGCCTGGAGGGTGGTGAGGGTTCGAATCTCCACGGGGAGTTCGTTCCAGAGGGTCGGAGCAGCCACAGAGAAGGCTCTCCTCCGGATAGTCGCCAGTCGACACTGGCCGGCAGATGGAATTCGGAGGAGGCCTAATCTGTGGGATCTAATCGGTCTAGTGGAGGTGATTGGCAGCAGGCGGTCTCTCAAGTACCCAGGTCCAATACCATGAAGTTGAAATAATTTTAGTAAAAAAGCTCACACAATCCCAAGAGCCAGCTCTGGAAGATATATTAGCTTCCGCATGAGAAGTAAATCATGTATGTCTTCCATCCACCTTCTCTGCAACCACCGTCTTTATTATTTATATATTTTATTAGATTTATACGTCTACCCGTCTCCGATGCTTGACTCTGGGTGGCTAACAATATTAGGAATAATAAAAACATAAAAACACACACACAGCAGACAGGGAAAAAAATTATAAAACCATCGATCCCTCGGCACAAGTAAGATGAAGGCTTCGTCACATAACTGTCTCCCAGTGTTGTCCAAAGATGTGTCCAAAGACATCTCTGTGGTATTGTGGCCGGCATGACTAAATGCCGAAGGCGCACGGAACGCTGTTCCCTTCCCACCAAAGGTGGTTCCTATTTTTCTACTTTTTAACGTGCTTTCGAACTGCTAGGTTGGCAGAAGCTGGGACAAGTAACAAGAGCTCACTTTGTTACGCGGTGCTCGGGATTCGAACCGCTGAACTGCCGACCTTTCTGATCAACAAGCTCAGCATCTTAGCCACTGACACTAGACATACCCAGTTCCTGCAACTGTTCTTCATGTGTTTTAGCTTCTCCAGTTCCTTAATCAACTTTCTTGCTCTTCTCTGCACTCTTTCTAGAGTCTCCACATCTTTTTTTACAAGGTGGCGCAGTGGTTAAATGCAGCACTGCAGGCTACTGCTAGATCAGCAGGTCAGTGGTTCAAATCTCACCGGCTCAGGGTTGACTCAGCCTTCCATCCTTCCGAGGTGGGTAAAATGAGGACCCAGATTGTTGGGGGCAATATGCTGACTCTCTGTAAACCGCTTAGAGAGGCCTGAAAGGCCTATGAAGCGGTATATAAGTCTACTGCTATTATTGCTATTTTTTACTTCTTCGAATTGTTCTGCGCCCTGGCTGGTGTGAGGTTTGATGGTCTCCAGCCATTGTGTTCTGGCTGGTTGATTGTCTCTCTTCTGCTCTTCTCTGCACTGTTTGTAGCACCTCAACATCATTTTAAAACAGTGGCGACCAAAACTGGACGCATGCTATTCCAAGCGTGGTCTTACCAAGGCGTATGATGTGAACCGAATCCTAAGTTTATTCCCTTATGCGAACTCTTTTGAAGGAATTGCTTGATGAAGGAATACGTGTCTCTAGAAACCCAAAAGCCACATGCCACATTTTTTTCTCTCCAAGGACCTTCAGATATTTCCCTAGCAGAAAAAAAGAGAAAAGAAATATTGGGGAGGGGAGTAGAGACCCTTTCCTTTTTTTTCAAACGCAGCTTTAAACTACCTGCTTTCTAGGTGATTGTTTTGTTTTCTCTTTGAAAGATGACAAACCTTTTGCCTCCTGGGTCAAAAGTGTGTAGGGGGGGGGAAAAAAAGACGACACATATGCACACAAAATGCAGACGCGCCATCTCTAAAGGCTGAGAAAAGGACACTTCTTTCTTTCAAAGAACGGCTAAGAAGTTTTTCAAAAAAAACATTTCAAAGCCATCGTTGGAGTTCTTGTGAAGGGTGACAGCATGTCAGAGGAGAATCTCTATAACTTCTCAAACATCCCCTCCTGTCTTAAAATCCTTCAAATTTAACGTTACGAAACAGTTAGTCTGGGAGGAAGGTAGCAATTTATCGCCACGATTGTCCAGAATGTCGTACAACTTTTGTAAGAAGTTGCAATGCTCAAATTGAACTATAGAACCATTTTTTCCCCCTAGAAGATTCATAGAAGCAGATGAATGCTTCAGGGCACCAAAGACTATAAACAGCAGAATGCTAAACATCTAAATACTTAAGCCTAAGTAATTAGATTATAAACTATGTTATGAATAAAATACCACACACCAAGTGCTAAACGAATAATACTCACTAATATCACATCTATAAACTTGCACTCATCCGAGAAAACAGGAAAAAAACAACAACATAGAAAGCATAAAAAGGTATTGAGTATGAAATGAAAAGAAGGATTAGGGGTGACATAGATAGCAGTCTTCCAGTATTTAAGGTCGGACAGGGTTCAAGCTATTCTCCAAAGCACCAGATTCCATGGCAAGAAGCAACGGATGGAAATTAATCAAGGAGAGAAGCAACTTAGAAATTTCCTGACCCTTAGAACAATTAATCAGTGGAACGATTTGTCTCCAGACGTTATGGTTGATCCATCACTGGTGGTTTTTCAAGAAGAGATGGAACAGCCATTTGTCTGGAATGGTAGCGGGTCTCCTGCTTGAGCAGGGGGTTGGACTAGATGACCTCCAAGGTCCCTTCCAACTCTCTTATTCTCTATATGAGACCCTAAAATTAGAAGAATATTTTTCTGGGTAAAGCAATGGCAGTTGAAAGAAAGGCTGTGACTCTCTTAGTGGCAAAAAGCCATTAAGATTGTCCTAATAACACGGGGGACTTCTATTAGCAAGCCAACTTATGACGGTGGGTCACAGGTCACTGTAGAAAGGACGTATAAGGAACACCCTGAGGCTCTCCATGCCAGAAGAGCAGGTTCCTGCTGCAAATGGGGACTTTGTTATACCTGTCCCCCCCCCCAAAAAAAAATAATTGTAGAGGGAAGGACATAAACCTGGGCTTGACCCAAAGCTCTAACTTATGTTGGGCAGATAATCCTGAAGAGGCAATGAAGGCTTTCCGATTTATATCATGCTAATAAAGACGATAGAGGGACATGGTGGCTCAGTGGCTAAGACGCTGAGCTTGTTGATCAGAAAGGTTGGCAGTTCAGCGGTTCGAATCCCTAGTGCTGTGCAATGGAGTGAGCTCCCGTGACTTGTCCCAGCTTCTGCCAGCCTAGCAGTTCGAAAGCAGGTAAAAAATGCAAGTAGAAAAATAGGGACCACTTTGGTGGGAAGGGAACAGCGTTCTGTGGGCCTTTGGCATTGAGTCATGCCGGCCACATGACCACAGAGACGTCTTCGGACAGCGCTGGCTCTTCGGCTTTGAAATGGAGATGAGCACCGCCCACTAGAGTCGGGAACGACTAGCGCAGATGTGCGAGGGGAAGCTTTACCTTTAATAAAGACGATCTAGTTCCCCTCTATTCTGCCTGGGGAGCCACGATGAACACCTGCAGTTCAATCGTGACTCTTTCTAACACCACGCCAGGAGAGTTGAATCCAAGATGACCTAGATAATTTTGAACCTGAACCTTTTTGAAAATAGGGGAGCTGCGGGGGGTGGGGGGGAGTCATCCAGCTGGACTATGAGATGCCGTAAAAGAGAAGCCCGTATTAATGTCCCATATACAGGGTGGATTTCAGGCGGATGAGTTGTATTCGAAAATTGGTCTGGCAAAGGTTTCGTATGCCTTTTGTAGGTGAATTCTGTTTTCTTCCCCTTTCTGAATTGAGATATCTGCAGATTCCGGGGGATAAAAATAAATAAATAAAGGAGAAGCAGAAGGCTTTGTTAGACTTATTAATAACACATGAAAATGCTTCCCTGCGCGGGGAGGGATTTTGCATAGATAGATTCTCTCTTTGTGAAGGGTTTGTTTATCTGTTTGCAGCCAGAACCTCATGCAGGCAGGGAAGATATTTTTTTCTTCCCGGTAATGGTGATGAGGTGAGCTTTGCGCTGATTTTAGCAAACAGATTTTCTGCCTCCCACCCTCCTACCCACCCACCCACTGGCTTCTTCTAGTTTGATAATCAGTGCATATATGCAAACTCCATTTTCCCCCCCCCCCTCCCCTTATTTACAGCTGATTGGATACAATAAATTAAAGGAGACACCCGACCATATTGTCCGTTTTTCTATCCTGGAACCAGACAGTTGCAGCCAAATGTTCAGAGTGCGCCCCCCCCCCCTTCCCACGCTTTCTACTCTGTTGTTAAGAAAATCCTTTTTGCTAAATTTCCTCTCTTGGGGAATCGGAGGGAGAAAAGGTTGCACCTGGCTGCTTTGCATTCTAAGGAGCAGCTCCGAATCCTCTCCATTTTGCATTTCCTCTTTGAACAGGTGAGCACATAGTTAAGTACCTTCTCCAAATAGCCGTAAACCTGCTCCCCTGCCAGCTGATTTCTTTTGGCTACCATTGGCTTTAAGGCTCCTGGAAGTTTTATTATTTCTGAACCATGCTGAGCCTTTATGCTTCGTCCTAGTTCCAAGGCATTGCTTGCCTTCTTCTTCTTTCTTTTCTTGACAATTCGGCGGCGGGCGCAAAAAAAAAAAGGGTGCCAGGTCACCCAGGTCACCCCAGGTGCTATCTAAGCTGATAAATCTAATGAGAATATGTGAAGCTGATGACTGCGGCAGAGGTATAACCATTGTGAGAGATAGCCAAGCTGTTGTGGAGCTGGCAGCAGATTCGGACAGTGAGGAGGTTGGGAGGAAGATGGGCCAGTCCTGGAGTCTGGGGAAGGCTCTGATGAGGCCTCTGTGTCGGAGGCAGAGAGGGAGCCAGAGCCGTATGCCACTTATCAGCTGCCTTCAGAGTCAGACGTCAGTGGGGCAGAAGAACAGGTGGAGCCTATTCCCAAAGTGTGCATGCACAGAGTTGCCAGATGAAGGGAACAGCTAAGGAACAAGGGTTGACTTGTGAGTAAGGCCACAGGTGGCAATAGCAATAGCAGTAGACTTATATACACAGGTGGACGGTGAATGGCCCCTCCCATAGGGAATAAAAGCGGAGCGAAAGGGGAGTGGAGCTGGCAGGAGAGTCAGACAGTGAAGAGGTTGGGGAGGAAGATGGGCCAGTCCTGGAGTCTGAGGAAGACTCTGAGGAGGGCTCTGCATCAGAGGCACAGAGGGCGTCAGGGCCTTATGACAGTTATCAGCTGCCTTCGGAGTTGAACATCAGTGGGGCAGAAGAACAGCGGGAGCCTGTTCCCAGTGTGCTCAAGCGCAGAGTGGCTAGATGAAGGGAAGAGCTAAAGAACAGGGGTCGACTTGGGAGAAAGGCCACAGGTGGACGGTGAATGGCCCCTCCCATAGGGAATAAAAGAGGAGCAAAAGGGGAGTGGAGTTTGCAGGAGGCGATTAGTTCATTCTTGCATTCTTGCCAAGTGCTGAAAGGCATCTGAAAGATATCGGCCTGCCCACTCTCCAAGCCTGATCAAGGTCGGTAATTGTGGACTATCTTGAAAGACGGTGGGGGAGGAAAGGCTTTGCTGGAGAGGAATTCACCGTAAATTAAATAAAAGGGGATTATCAGGAGGAGGACTCGGCTTCGTGCTGCTGAGGAAGCCTGGGTCAGAACAATAAGCTTCTCCCGTGGCTCTCTCCCATCGAGGGGATTAGTTCAGTTTGCAGTCATGTTGAAGCCAAACAGGTCCTTCTCTCCTTTGTACCTGCTCGATGCTCACTCAGGGAGCAAAACAGTCTTTGGCAGATGCCAAATTACATTTGCTTTCTGCAGTATCTTTTGGCCATTCCTTGACACTTCCATCTGTTTCACTAAGGCAGCTCCACAAGGCAGTAACAACCTTTGCCATGAGAACGGATGATTGTCACCATTCCGACATCAAAGTTTTCCCTGCTTTCGTTCTTAATGGTCATTGGTTTCTAGGCTCCTACACAGCGGTGCATCTGTGGGTCCTTTCGGAAGTAGAGGTGCTATTAAATCAATATTCTACAGGTTGTGGTTCAGCCACTCACTCATGTTAGAATAGAATAGAACAGTGTTTCTCAACCTTGGCAACTTGAAGATGTCCGGACTTCAACTCCCAGAATTCCCCAGCCAGCATTCGCTGGCTGGGGAATTCTGGGAGTTGAAGTCCGGACATCTTCAAGTTGCCAAGGTTGAGAAACACTGGAATAGAATAACAGAGTTGGAAGGGAACTTAGAGGTCTTCTAGTCCAACCCCCTGCCTAGAGAGGAAACTCTATACCGTTCCAGACAAATGACTATCCAACATCTTCTTTAAAACTTCCAGTCTTGGAGCATTTACGACTTCTGGAGGCAAGTTGTTCCACTGATTAATGGTTCTCACTGTCAGGAAATTTCTCCTCAGTTCTAAGTTGCTTCTCTCCTTGAGTAGTTTCCACCCATTGCTTCTTGTCCTGCCCTTAGGTGCCTTGGAAAATAGTTTGACTCATTCTTCTTTGCAACCCCTGAGATATTGGAAGACTGCTATCATGTTTCCCCTAACTCTTCTTTACATTAAACTAGACATACCCAATTCCTGCAACTGTTCTTCATATGTTTTGGCCTCCAGTCCCCTAATCCTCTTTGTTGCTTTTCTCTGCACTCTTTCTAGAGTCTCCACATCTTTTTTTACATTGTGGTGACCAAAACTGGATGCCGTATTCCAAGTGTGGCCTTACCAATCTGACTCTTTGCAATCCTATGGACCATAGTATGCCTCTCCTCCACTGTCTTCTAGAGTTTGCCCAAAATCATATGCATTGTGTTGGTGATACTATCTAGCCCTCTCATCCTCTCTTGTCCCCTTCTCCTTTGGCCCTCCATCTTTCCTGAGATCTGGATGTTTTCCATGGAGTCCTCTCATCTCCTTTGGTGGCCAGTGGAGGACAGGTCTCCCACTGTCCTCCACTGCCTCCTGGAGTTTGACCATTGCATTGAGGACACCATCTAACCATCTCATCCTCTGCCATATCCTTCTCCTTTGGCTTTCCATCTTTCCCAACATCAGGGGCTTCTCCAAGGATACCTCTCTTCTCATTTGGTGGCCAGTGTTATGCTATGCCTATAAAAACCATTCACACTGCCAGGCGTTCGATCCTGACCAGCTCAAGGTTGACTCAGCCTTCCGTCCTTTTGGAGTCAGTAAAAGGAGGACCCAGATTGTTGGGGGCAATGTGCTGACTCTGTAAACCACTGAGAGAGTGCTATAAAGTGGCATATAATTCTCAGCGATATTTCTATTGCTATTGCTGTCTTGGTGTTCTCCAAAATATGAGTCCTGCTTATCTTTTTCTTCATATCTGCTCTGGGTTAACCAGGCATGAAAACATGGGAAGTGAAGTCTACATATTTAAGGAACATCATTGATTTATGCCACGGAGGTTCATTCTTGGTTATTGACCCTCGTGTGTGAAACTTTCCCAATATTTCTCTGTCAGCATTCAAGCTATCTTGAATTTGGATTTTGAGCTGCAGCAGGGTGGACATCAACACAATGGTTACAGTGCACAGAAAATTAAAGATTGAAAGGAAGTGAGAAATGTTGACATTTATTTAGTTGTTTATTTAATTTGTCAAATATGTATGAGATAACAGGTAGACATGAGCACATGAAATGAGTACAAATAGATGGGGACAGTAGGACAGAGATGTTAGGCACGCTGGTGTGCTTATGCACTCCCCCTTTACGGACCTCTTAGGAATGGGGTGTGGTCCACGGTAGATAATTTAAGGTTGAAGCTGTGGGGGGTTTGAGGATGTAACAACGGAGTCAGGTAGAGCATTCCAGGCGTTGACCACTCTGTTGCTGAAGTCGTATTTCCTGCAATCGAGTTTGGAGCGGTTTCCCTTGAGTTTGTATCTATTGTTTGCCTGTGTATTATTGTGGCTGAAGCTGAAGTAGTCATTAACAGGTAGGATGTTGTAGCAGACAATTTTGTGTACTATGCTTAGGTCTGACCCTAGGTTGTGTAGTTCTGTTGCAGCAGATTGAGGTTTGTAATCTACTTACGAAAGACCAGGACTTGAGACCACGAAGGTGCGAGAGAAACAGGTTTATTTGATGCATCGAGTTCAGCGTGCTACCACACCAAAATCTGAACTGCCTGGGCTCTGCCCAGGATGCTACTTTTATGCCGAGTTCCATACTATGTATTCTCAAGGCGTTTCCATACACGAGACAAGCATGACATTTCGAAAAGCAGAAGTTCATTTGGAATGTTACAGTGAAGTACATAGGAGAAATACAAAAAAGAGAAGTTCCTATTTCGTCTTAAGCTGTCAGCAGTTTTTACCTCTGTTCTATCTCTCACCCACGCCTGGCTTCCTGTGCCCCTCCTTTACAGGGTCTTGCCACACTGTTCAGCTCTATTTTTAATACTTATGAGGAAGTTGGAGAGAAAGTTCACTCCAGCTAAAAGTCAACTTTGGAACTCCAGAGCACTAGAATGAAAAGCCAAGCTAATATGAATTTATAAGGTCCATTCTATTAAGACCACCTAACCTGGCCAGCCACTGGTGGGTTTACCTGTGCACCCCCTCCTGCATCAGTTCCAGGTTGTCCAAGCCCCAAATTTCAAGTCTGGTGGCCTAAGGGACCCTATTGTGAGCAGAAGAGTGGGGAACTCTTCTCGTGAAATACCTGTGGACACGCTCAATCATATTAATGTCCGATACACAGTGTAGATTCCAGGCAGAAGAGCTGTATTCGAAGATTGGTCTGGCAAAGGTTTTGTATGCCCTTTGTAGCAGTGCAGTGCTACCGGAGAAGAAGTTTCGCAAAATGAGCTTAATAATTCATGTCATAAGCGTTTGTCTATTTCCTGTTTGAATTGGTGCTTTTATTGCATTCCTCAACCTGAAGTTCCAGTTCATCAGGCTTACATTAAACACAATTAATTATCATACGAACTTTGAAACCTGTACAGGAAATGGTTGTTTCCCTTGACGAGCCTACTGTTTTTCCACTTAAGGTAAAGGCCATTTCCTAAAGTATTTATTATTTCTGTTAATGAAAGGAAAGTCTAAATTCGGTGTTAAAACTTACACTTACGCCTGATACTAAATCAAATAAATTTATCACTTTAATCATTCATGGATTACTCCATAAATTTAAAAAAAAAAATCAGGCAGAAGTGTTTCGGTGTGAGATCACTTTTAAAAGAAAGAATTCTTGTTACTTTAATGTAATAAAAATCTCATGGCTAAATAGATGATTTTTTTTTTTAAATT